>NC_069499.1:844192232-844194732 GCF_027579735.1 Bombina bombina | reverse complement strand
CAAACAAAATGAAATATATTATCTGTGAATTTGTAAACTTGATAAATAGATTAGATGCGGAAGAAAGTCTTTGATGAAAATCAATTTGAACCAACTTGTCAAGGGAAAAAACCCCCACACACAAATAGAAATTGCAGAGAGTAAATAAAGTTCATATGAGTCCGTGTAGAATAAGATAAATGTCCATGTAGAGAACAAATATATACAACTATGAAATCGGAAAACACAGCCTTCTCACAGCTTCACCCCTCCAGTGAGTGTATTTACAGGCTAATACCTCAATAAAATGAGGTAATTATGAGCCGCTTGGATCTGTATTCCGAACAATTCTCGGTCCAAAGTTGGAATGTGTGAGTACCCTCATCACTTTCCTTTCCGGTCCTGCATACGGTTCTCTCTCTTCCTGGAGTGGAAGACCAATCACTTCTCCTTGGGTCTCTTCGTGAGGCTCCGATACCTATCCCTTTAAACTTTCAATAAGTCCATCCTAGCTTTGTATTTATTGTGCTCTAAACTTCCTTCATGGCAGTTTGCTGGACCTTCTCTCAGATTATCTTATTTGTTTTCCTCCTATTCAACTACTGTATTGTATATTCTTTGGTAGACGCTGATTTAGACTACTCACGTCAGCGTTGGTTTCCGTATATCTTATTTTGTGGAAACCAACGCTGACGTGAGTAGACGTCAGACCAGGTGAAACTGCTGCTTTTTTAGCGTTGAAACCGCTGCTGCTTGGCAGTCTAAATCAGCGTCTACCAAAGGAGATTACAATACAGAGAAGTTGAATAGGAGGAAAACAAATAAGATAATCTGAGAGAAGGTCCGGAGGTGAAGACCTAGACCCCGTTAGCCTCCCAGACCTGTCCACCCCCCTTAAGATAAAATCTTTTCATGCCTATTTTGTCTCAGGTTCCAGCCATTAATCTGTTTGTCAAAGCAGTGGAGAAAGATATTGAAAAAACTTTGATTTCTTTGGAACAGGGGATAATTTGACATGGGAAGAAAGAAAGGCGTTGAATGAATTAACTAGAGCCACCAATGTCATCATAAAGCCAGCGGACAAGGGTGGGAACCTGGTCCTTATGGATGAAACAAGCTATATGTGTGAAGTGAAGAGGCAATTAGGGGTTCAGGAACAATATGTAAAATTAAGTAGTAATCCTACTAAGCTAATACAATTAAATTTGTTTAAAATATTAAGTGAAGCCAGGAGGGAGGGACTTATCTCTTTACGAGAATTTAAGTTCCTTTACCCAGAGTTTCCAAAAATACTGGTATTTTATACTATTTCCAAGATTCACAAGAGTATGACTAAGCCCCCCGGAAGACCAATAGTCTCAGGTATTGGTAGCTGCACAGAAAATCTAGGTAAATTTGTGGATTACTTTCTAAGACCTTTCCTCACCAGCCTACCCTCCTATGTTAAGGATACGGGTGATCTATTAAAAAAAACTTGAATCACTGTCTCTGAAAATACTCTTTTTGTATCCCTTGATGTAGAAGGTTTATATTCCTCTATCCCACATACAGTGGCCTTAAGAGCAATAAGATCCTTTTTGGAGACAAGAGGTTCAAGTTTTGAGAAACATACAAATCTAATATGTGAACTTTTAGAATTTATACTTCAGAATAATATATTTACTTTTGATGGAAAGTTTTATAAACAGGTGAGAGGGACAGCAATGGGAGCAGTATGTGCTCCCACGTATGCATGTCTCCATTTAGGAGCACGGGAACATGAAATATTTGATGTATATAGTGAAGTGTTTGAGTCCTCAGTCCTTTTGTGGATAAGATATGCGGACGACATTTTGATGCTATGGGATGGTAGTTATGATGATCTTCAAACATTTATTGGCAAATTAAATGAGAATAAAAATATTTTCTTGACAAGTGAGATTGATAAGAAAGAATTGGCATTCCTAGATATAAAAATCAAGAAAGAAGGGCTGTTGATAGTCACAGAAAATCATAGAAAAACTAATGCTACTAATAGTATTTTGGAAGCAAGTAGTGCCCATCCACAATCCCTAATTAAAGGGATTCGGGTTGGTCAATTTTTAAGGCTGAGACGGAACTGCTCATCATTAAATAAATTTGAAGAGCAAGCAGTATCTATGAAAGATAGATTCAGTAAGAGAGGATACTCTAACAATTGTGTAAATCAAGCATATGCTAGAGCAAGAAACAGTAGTATTGATGACCTTTTACATGGAAGTAAAGAAAAAGATACCAACAAGCAAATAAGATTCATAACCACATTTAATAACCAATGGAACAACCTAAGGTATACACTTAAAAAGAATTGGCATATTTTGCAATTAGATGATAAGGTAAAGGAGGTGGTGGGAGATTATCCCCTTTTTACAGCTAAGAGAGCCCCAAATTTGAAGAATAAATTAGTAAGAACTAACTTTGTAAAAAGCCCCTCATCATCAGACTGGCTTACGAAGAATAGAGGCATTAAGGGAAGTTTTCTATGTGGGAAATGTGTATATTG
>NC_069499.1:844097232-844184732 GCF_027579735.1 Bombina bombina | reverse complement strand
ACCTTAGTATTATTGAAAAAGGAAATAAAGATACCCATCTGTATAAACATTTTAGGGAAGTCCATAATAACAAATTTAGGGATTTCAGATTTTGGGGGATAGTTAAGGTGAAACAAGAGTGGAGAGGAGGTAAATATGAGACTAGGATCCTGAAAAAAGAAGCAGAATTAATTTATAGGATAAAAACATTACATCCAATAGGACTAAATACGGAGTTAGATGTAACTCCTTATATGTATGATTTGATCTGTGTCCTTAGAGATGGGCAACTAGCCAAACATACAAAAAACATATTTTTCTCTGTGAATTTTGAATAACTGGAGTAGTAATTTTAATTCTATTTTATATTTAGTTAATTCTAATTTTAAGACAGATTTTAATATCAATGCGATATTAGTTTGATTATTATCAGTACCATTGTTTAATGTTTAGTGTTTTATCTTCCATTTTTTATGCTAATTAAATGTGTATAGAGATCTTTTTTCTTGCATTCACTTTCCAAACGAAATGAGGATAGTTTGTTGTATACATTTTGTTTATTTTTACATTGATCTTTTTGTATCTAAGTATAAGTTTTTCCTGGTTCTTTATATAAATTGTTTCTGCATATTATAAAAACTGTGTAATTCTATAAAGACTTTTATATACACAACTTTAACGTTGGTATATACCACCTTAGTAAATACTAAAGAGGTGGGGCGTTTAACGACTCACCAATAGGATAACATTAACACGTATAAAGGAGATCTAACAGATCACTAACACATCTTGAAAAAGCCCTGGGGAGGGGCAAAACGCATAGATTGTTTTATAACTTGTTTTGAGCTTTGATACCAGTTTACACCTGTCCCAGAATCTTAACAGCTGGGTGCATTATATCACAAGCAAACTGGTAAACGCAAGTTACTGTCAACGATACATTCTGGCAGAATCTACGTCACCCCAACCGGCAACAGCTGAGTGCTGATACATGTGATGACAGAGGCAGCAGAACGCGGAAGAGGACACACGCGTATCAGAACCCCCTGCTTAATAATCATCCGCTTAGGATAAAGGAACTACCGGATCCACTACTAAGGATAGAATTAGTGCCAGAGACATTGTTTCTTCCACAGAAAGCACGAACCGCAAGGATACTCCTCTAGACGTAGAGAGAGTATAAGCAGGTACTTTTCAGCCTTAGCACCTGTATAAATATCACTGTGAAAGCCATATTGTGAATGAAACAGCGGATTCTTTGTGACAGCCTATATCGCGCACATTTTTAAACGGATACAGACTCTTTATGAACTTATTTGAAGATTATGTTCACTGAGTGACTTTTTTCTATTCTTTGGACATCCAGTAAAGTTGTATTATATATTATCCATGGCCATTGGAAGTAGTTTTTGAGTGATACTATTTATTGTTCATCAGTTTTATTTTTGCTAATTTTATGTGTGTATTGATATTAAAGGGACAGTAAACCTAAAAAATAATGTTATACAATTCTGCACATAGTGCAGAATTATATAACATTATTGTACTGCTATAGTTATAAAACCCTTTTTTCCCTTTTAATATTTAAAAAACATGCCGCTTTTACAGACCCGCTCTCTGCTGAGCGGGTCTGTTTTTTTTTTTTCAGCGCATCGGGCCAGCTGTATAGTCACAGCCCAACCCGACCGCGCCATAAGATTAAGTGCAGCTCGCTCCTGTCACAGTTTACTGTCCCTTTAAATCCTGTCACAGGTTTACTGTCCCTTTAAATCTTATGCTCTTATATATTAAATTCTATGTTTTTAAGGACGATTGATTATACTTTTTATTATATACACTTTTTTACCAGATATATTTTTTAGAAGTCATTTGCCCACATTTTATAAAATTGTTCTTATGCCATTAGTTCCATATTGGTTTTATGTGTTTGGATCTATTAGTTTGATCTATTTGAGCGAACCTTCTGCTATTTAATTGTATTATTTCTGTATTGTAGATAACAATCTTCATATATTTAATAATCATCTTATCTTTGATATAATCAATTATAATTGTATCTATTGTAATCTGTTTATATCGAGCTCATCTTTAGATTATAATTATTGGGATTATATATTTTCACTATTATTCATATACAAGAATAAATCCCACCCACCTGGGAGACCAATTGTGTCGGGGATAGGGGGCATCAGTGAACATATCGGACAATAAGTGGATTTTTTCCTTAGGCCATTTCTTCTTTCCCTTCCTTCTTACGTAAAGGATACTCCAGATCTTTTACGTAAATTGGACGATGTAACAGTCTCCTCTAACACTATCCTTGTATCCCTTGATGTAGAGAGCCTCTATTCATCAATTCCGCATGAGGCAGGAATTAAGGCCAGTGAACACTTTTTGAAAACTAGGGGTTCTGGAAGTGACAAACACACAACTTTTGTAATAGACCTATTAAGGTTTATTCTTGAGAATAATGTTTTTGAATTTGATGGTTCTATCTATAGACAGGTCAGAGGGACAGCAATGGGAGCGGTATGTGCACCCACATATGCATGTCTGCATTTGGGAGCATGGGAGTTGGACATATTTGAGCAGTTTGGGGATGTGTTCAGCTCCTATGTGTCCCTCTGGATTAGATATGTGGACGATATCCTGATGTTTTGGGATGGCCCCCTGACCTGCCTACAAGAATTTGTCAATTCACTTAACATTAACAACCGCAACATTTTACTTACATATGCATACAGTGAAAAGGAGCTTCCTTTTCTTGATATTTGCATTAAAAAAGAAGGCCTGAGCATTTCTACTGAAAACCAACGTAAAAGTACGGCAACTAATAGCCTATTGGAGGCATCCAGCGGTCCCCTATGGCCAACTTTTAAGATTAAAGAGGAATTGTTCCTCTAAAATTAAATTTTAATATCATGCAGAGATCATGTGTAAGAATTTTCTAGACAGAGGATATTCACAAAACTTGATAAAATCTACTTTAAATAAAGTTAGAAAACTTAAGCGAAATGATCTGCTGTATTGCAAGAAAAATATTAAGAATGAAAACTATATTAGATTCATAACCACGTACAACTGCCAATGGCAAAATATAAGAGAGATTTTGTCACACAATTGGCATTTGCTTTCCCTTGATGACAAAATTGTAGAAAAAGTTGGAAGTAAACCTCTATTGACTGCAAAGAAATCTCCTAACTTAAAGGATAAGTTAGTCAAAAGTAGATTTGTAAGGTCAGAATTAGAAAAAGGTTGGTTGAATAAACACCAACAAGTAAAGGGTAACTTTCCTTGTGGACATTGCGTATACTGTCCTTATATGCGCAAATGTAAAACATTTACGGCAAATACTGGGAAACTTTTTGACATTAGATGCTTTTCTAATTGTAACACCGTTGGTGAAATATATCTCCTGAGTTGCTCCTGTCCCCTGTTCTATGTAGGTAAAACCAAACGCATGTTCAAGGACAGGATACAGGAGCACCGGGATGATATCCTTTATGAGAGAGACACTAGTGTAGCACGACATTTTAAGGATGTCCACAATAGTAATACTTCCTCCTTAAAGTTTGTAGCAATTGATCATGGGATTATGACATGTAGAGGTGGGGATAACAATGCATGTCTCCTCAAAAAAGAAGCAAGATGGACATATGTGCTTCAGACAGTGTCCCCTCTCGGCCTGAATGAGAGAATTGAATATGGATCCTTCTTAAATTAAAATAGTTTTACTAGCGAATGTAGATATTACTATAGAGTTAAATTCATAATTTACTTCTTCATGTTTTTGTCAACAACTTTTACCATCCATATAAATTTAAACTATGGGATATTTAAGGTGAAAAGGAATTCCTTAGTTTTTAAACTGCATCTCAGTCAATCCATAGGATTTAAGCATTATATGTGGTAACAATTGTTTCCTTTTAAATAAGGAATACTGTGAACAATTTGTTATTTTTGAATCAACACTTTGTATAGTTCTTTCATAAATCTACTCTAGACCTTTTGTCTAAATACAATAGAAAATAGTTAGTATTTCTTATGTGTCATTTTGACATTGTTTGCTTTAAGCTCTGTACACTTCGGTTTTCTTTTAAATGCCGTGATTTTTTGTTTCCTTTTTAACTTGCTTTTTATCATGCTTAACCGCCATGGATATAACATTGTATTTTTATCCATATCAACTTTGTACCTGATGTTTTTTATAGGCAAACTCAAAGTGATTGAGAGGGGTAATAAACAAACAGTTTTTCTTGAAATAAGGTGTCATACATTCAACAATGATGATTGGCTGGCATAAACACACCTCTCTATACTGGCAGGTGAGCAATCAATAAAAGTAGCAAGTTCTATTCCTGATTGACAGTCCTGACGAGGCCCCGACCGCACAGCATTGTGGGGCGAAACGCGCGTCGACTGAATCACTCTAAAGCAGCAAAAGTATAGCACCTGTATAGCTTGGCGGGTGCATATTCGAAAGGAGCCGGAAAAGTTTCTTGGCAGAGGCGTAAGAAATCAGCTTTACCCATAAATGGAGCTTCAAGTCTGACCTGTGTTCTCTTGAGCAAAAGATACAGACCGCTACCTGTTGGGATTGATAGGACGTCAGAGGAGGAGTCCCGGTCCACTTACCTGAATGCCTCGTTGCTTAGCATACCCGGATCACGCTGCAACAAACAAGGTCGTATGCATTTGTTACAATTACATGTGCCGCTCAAGGAAAACAAGCTGAAAATTGTTGAGATTGGAGATATCTGGCTAACTGATGTTTGAGGACGTTCTTACCTCGATAATGTCAGTTCCTACCAGTTGTGTTTAATGCCTTATTAAGTGACTTTGAGACTTTAAGGAATCATATTACATCAAGTCTTTTCATCAGGACTTTCTATTTGATATATGCATATATCGATGTTCTCAGTCACTATTTGTTGGCATAATCTGCATACTTTTGTATATCAATATATCTCTGTCATTTTTTAGCTCATGTTATATCTAACGGTATTTGTACTAATATACATACTGTGGTTAGTGTATCCACTGCAGTGGGGCTCTATATGTGTTGTGACATTTGCATGCTTGCTTTGTTAAATTGAAAGGAATAAATATCATGGCTTTTTTGAGTTAACCGAGGTGTGCTAGTAGTCTTTGTGTCTGGATACATATGTTGAAGCCTTTATCTGCATATCAGATCAATTAGGAGTATTTTGTGCTGAGTGCTGTATTCCCCTACTTTATACATAGTATTCTCATATAGCTCTGCTATGTCTAAATATTTTTCTCTTTAAAAATATACTGAATCTATATATATATATATATATATATATATATATATATATAGTTCTAATTTAGTATACAGTATTTGAGTACACATCCTTCTATATAGTTATATCCTACTGCCCTAGCTTTTAGCGCCAGTATATCTGTTCTGTTTCAATTTGCCTGGTTTATGGCCATGCCATTTTATTGGACTACTTACATGTTTTACAAGGATTCGCTTTCAACAGAACTGAACGTTCATTACTTCAATGGACTTTGTGTTCATCATTCATTTACTCTGCTTACCATGTTCTGTTTAGTTATGGATTTTTCATACAAATTTGTTTTCTCTTTTCAGAATTTCTGCTGATTTCAAAGTTTGTACGTTTAATTTCAAATTTAATTTCATATATATTTTGACATATTCATGTCATTACAAACACTAGCAGATTATTTGTAGTAAAATTATGTTTACGTTGATGCAATGCTAGGCTGAATATGCTCATAAGCAGTAGTAATATTGCTAGTACACTTTTATTGTTTTCATTATATGTGAGCTGAACTCTTTAAAAGCAATTATTTGGAATATAGATATATCTAGAACATAGGCCCTTTTAAGTATAGGGAATTTAGGATCATCTTCTTTGTGATAGACATTTTGCACACTGCTTGTTTCTGTTATTATTCCAACTTTTGACATATCGTACCCTATATTATCTTGTACTTATTACCAGCTATGTTTTAAAGTATGTTTACTCATTCCCATGAATAGGTATTCATATTATATCTTTCATTTACTCATGAGTTTATAAGATTAACTACTTCACTTTGTAGATTTGCTAAACATACAAGTTTTCATGTTTTTTGTACATTATAAGATTAACTATGCTGTTCTCTTATTAGGTTATATAATAATCTGCTGTAGTCTTTAACTTTAGCATAGGTTATGCTTCAGAACATTAATGAACTGTATAACTTTGCTACAACAGTTGATTGTTAGTGACATATAATAAGTTTAAGATCATTATATGTGCCGTCTTTTTATGAGGCAAATTTCTGTATAGGTTCTGGTACATAGTGACTGTTTATAGAATGTATTGAATTTTATAAGTGCCATTTTCTTGTGAGATACTTTAGTGTAAAGGTTATGTCCGGTACAATAATATAATTTCAAAATAATTAACTATTTAGTGCTCAATGTATATTCAGTATTTGGTATTCGGTGATTAGTTAACTAATAGTAATTTCAGGGCAGATCATAGAGAATTAATTCATCAACATATTTAGAGGACAGATACTTAAATCTGCAGTACTTCACTCTGTGTGTGTACTTACATGCACATTTGGTTTTGAGGTTAATTAAATAATATTCATTTGATTTGGTTTTTTCTACAGTACAGATGACATCTCATTTCTTTATTTTAGTTTTATTATTCACATAGAGTTAATTCGGAGGGTTGTCAATATGTCTCAGGGTCTAAAAAGTGAACAAATTGAATTCTATTCACTAACTTCTATAGCAGATCTGGAAGAGCTTGAAAAAGATTTTTTGAGAATTTTCAGTGAAAGTGTCAATCCCCTAGGTGATGTTTCTTAATATGGAACAATTAATGAAAAAGGAAACTAAATTAAAGTGGGATACGTGGACACTAGAACGCTATATCCACTTGAAAATTATACAGAGGGGATTGTAACTTCCGACTTTTAGCACTGAAGACAAGATTTTCATAGACAAATGGAACAACAGTCTATCTGAATGCTCATTTAGATTGATGGAGCTCTTTATTGAATTCAAGGACGGACAACTCAGAATTGTTAGGGAACAGATAGAGATTTTGCAGATAGAAATAGATCTATGCAAACTAGAAAGCAAATATAAAGAATATGATATTATATTAAAGGAAACTATTGCATCATTAAAGAAGGATTTGATTAAGAACAAACAAGAGAAATTTGCTTTTGATATGTCAGACTTTAATCAGGATAGAGTTTATATCTGCCAGAAACGTTCAAGTAGTAGGTCTAGGAATAGAAATTCAGGACGAAGGTGGTACAATAGGAACAACAAAAACAACACTAACAACTCAGATTCCAACTTGTCATGGAACACTGACTCAGGGGAAAATTCTGACAATGAAATAACAGAGAGGGTTACTATGCATGACAGTAGTGACAATGTAGTAAAATATATACTTAAACCACAATGACAACCCAAGAAAACAGTTGCCTTTACTAAGGGAACAGTCAATACGCAAGTGAATCCCAATATGGGTAGTAGTCAATTAAGTTTAGTACATAACACCAGTGCAGGTATTGTAGAGAGAAATTGTTTTATATGTTATCTCACAGCGCTCATAATGTTCCCAAAGAAGCTTTAAGATAATGGGGTACCTAGCTGCCCCTGAAGATAATATATGGTAGTTGGATATCAAAAAGCCTAACTAAAGGCTATGGGAAATGGGTCTAGAAGGCTGATAGGCCTATCTGACTATAAATGATGATTATACATATAGAAATTAACAGTGCAAAGTTGCTGTATTAAACAAATTTAATGATTTATTTGACAAGTGCAATGTAAAATTAAAATTAAAATTTAAACAATATAATAGTTAAACATGGATCCATGTGTCAAAAATTCGTAAAAATCTAGTTACAAGTAACAATTTAAAATCACATTAAGTTGACATAAATATTCTGAGAAGATTACAGGAATTGAGTGTGTGATATCACCAACCGGTTAGGGTCATAAAATTGATTAAAAAATCCTTAATCATTTGTTGTGTCCTTTATTTTGTCCTTTATTTTGTCCTCTCCTTGAAGTGTGAAAAAGATGTGATAAAAAAAAATGTCTATCCAGATAATCAAATAATCAAAAAAATTAGAAAATCGAAAAAATACATGTAAATATATATAAAAATGTCCAAAAGTGTCTCTGTGCTTTAAATCCCAAAAACGTTTTGGTAATTGTGAAATGCCCAAAAATGTGAAGAAAAAAAATAAATAAAAAATAAGTAAAAAGACTGTGACAATATTGTGTTCAAATATATCCAATAAATTGTATCCAATGAGTTACTTTGTGTTCACTGTGGTGTATAATATAAGTGGTGACTGATGAAAATCCTCCCTCTGGGAATCTCTTTAGTGGGTGATTGTTGTTTGTGTTTTATTCGTGAGGTATTCGGTCTGTGATATAGACTCAATCCTTATATAAAACCTGCAAACAACAGAAATGACATAGTGCAATAATGCTACAGATGTGATAAAAGTATTAAAATGTTGCTCACCAATTGCTGTCAACGCGTTTCGGCCTCTTAGTTAGGCCTTTCTCAAGACTATATTTTGGGTGAGTTATGGTGGCTATTTAAAGGCATACTGAGCCAATCCAAGGACCGTAATTTTGGCGCCAAAAAACGCTGTACAAGCGTGAACCGGAAGTGGTTCTTATACCTATTTTGTTTTACTGTGTGTATCCCTTATATTGATTGTACTACAATCTGCTTCCTTATTTTCTTAAAAAGTGTGTTGTCAAATTGATTGTTTACTTGTTTCAATCTTTTGAGTTGATCAATGTATTTATTCCGCTATTCCTGTCAATGGACCGGATGTTGTTTCTAAGCAGAGGAAACGGAAGTGACGTCATAGCTTTTTGCGTCACTTCCGGTGGTTTACAAACAGTATCGGTTTCTATGCCGATACTTCCGGTTTCTGTTTTGGCGGTATGATAACATGTTTTGTAGGGCTAGCTCCTAATTTGAATATTGATGAAAGTAAATATTACATTTGCTCTATTATCTACATCGATTTTTTTAGGGTCGGTAAGGCATAATTGGATGACAATAAAGCATCAGTTTAAACACATTTAAAATGGCAATAATATTCTAAGTATTATTCTAAACATTAAAACGTTAAAAAATGTTAAATAATAAAAATGGTTTACTTTCATAAACAGACATGATTTTATAATGGATAAAAACACTATAGATAGATTATAAATAATAATGGATAAAAACACTATAGATAGATTATAAATAATAATCTTTGCATAGAATTAATCTAGGAAATAATAGATGTAGCTTATCGGGTGTAATAGCATCTGGGTATTCTGGTCCACTTTAGTGTGCATGGGAGAAATAACTATTTTCTTTTATTAGTTCTAGAAAATACTATAAAAAGTCCTCTACAAATTGCTATATAAGTAACTTTCGAAATTTTAAATTAAACATTAAAAGTTGAACATTGGGACTCATTAGGAATATTACAGGGAACCGAATGGAATTACTCCGATTTAATCTTTATATTGTTTTCCAGGGCTTGGATATCTATTAATCAGAGTTCTCTTATTGTACTTTTCTGGGATATACATATCTTCCTTCTAGTTTTCTAGAATGATAAGAAGTCGTTATCTAACTTTAATTCTCTACTAATGACCTCATATTGGTTATATAATGTTTAGTGATAAATAACTCTATGAGCTAGTATGAAAATACATGCTATTCGTTAGATGTCAATCTAAACAGGCTTATATCTAGAGGTAATTATTTTAAATTTAGTAGATGTGAGAGATCCTCTCTGTTATTCAGACCTCTAGGGTATAAACTATCAATATTAAAAATCCATTTGGATTCAACAGTTAGTAGACTCCTCTCATGATCTCCTCCTCTCCAGTTTGGTGTCACTAATTGTATCCCTATATAGTGGAAATCTTTCTTGTTTCCCTGATGGTGATTAGTGAAGTGTCTGTAAAGTGCAGTCTCAGTGCTTTTGTGTTTGACCTTCAGTAGGTGTTCTCTAATTCTATCTTTGAGGACTCGGGAGGTTTGTCCTACATATTGAAGCCCACAGCTACACCATATCAGATAGATGACTCCTCTGCTGGTACACCTTATGAGGTCATTGATCTTGTATTAGGCTTTTGTATTGTATGAGACAAACTCTTTGGTCTTAACACCCCTTTTGCAGGCTTTACAGTTTATGCAAGGAAAAAATCCTCTGATTTCCTTGCCAAACACATCTTTGGTCTCATTCGATATTTTTCTTGGTATGCTGGGTGATAGTTTGCTTTTCAGATTCTCTGTTTTCCTATATAAAAAAATTGGTCGGGGTGTTAATTTGTCTCCTATCACCTCATCGTTTTTTAAAAGTGGCCAGTGTTTTTCTATGATCTTCTCCACAATACGTCTGTTTTCACTGAATTCTGTAATAAAAGGAATAGTTAGTTGATCTTTCTCAAGGCTGGTTTTTGCTTTTTTGGATTTGTATACCAAAAGGTCCTTTCTGTTTTTTTGCCTTACTTCTTCAATATCTCTGTTCAGAGTATGCTCATCATAACCTCTTTCTAGAAATTTCTCTTTTAGGGTAATGGCTTGTTCTTCCCATTTGTGTGGGTCAGAGCAATTCTTGAAAATTGACCTTTGGGTACATTGGTCTTCCATCTATCGAGATGACAACTTTCTTCGTGAATGTAGTTGTTGCAGTCCACTTCCTTAAAGAAAGTGGACGTCTCTATTTTACCATTAGCAATCTCAATTTTAAGATCCAAAAAAATTGATCTCTTTTTTACTCATTTCGTATTTAAATCTGAGATTGTGGGTATTATTATTCATGACATTTATTGTGAGTTCCAAGTCTTCTATGGACCCTTTCCATATCATGAT
The DNA here is from genome assembly GCF_027579735.1 of Bombina bombina. Lineage (NCBI taxonomy): Eukaryota > Metazoa > Chordata > Amphibia > Anura > Bombinatoridae > Bombina > Bombina bombina. The sequence continues at coordinate 844,173,840 of NC_069499.1, read as the reverse complement.
TATGTCATCTATATACCTATTGTAGAGGACCTAGCTGGGCATGATTCCCAAAAAATAAGTTCCCAGTGGCCCATATACAAATTTGCATAGCTGGGCGCGAACCTGGTCCCCATGGCTGTACCGCATATTTGTTTATAAAATATACCATCATTAGAGAAATAATTATGCGTAAGAATGTACTGTATCCCATCAAGGATAAAGTATCTCTGTAATTCGGGTAGATCACAATCTTTTTCCAAGAATAAATTTACTGCCTCTATACCCCCTTCATGGGGTATACTGGTATAGAGGGAAGCAACATCGCATGTGACAAGTGTATAGTTGTCTTCCCATTCTATACCTTCCAGTATGTTCAGTATCTGGGTAGAGTCCCTCAGATATGATGGCAGTTGGGTTACGTATTTCTGTAACTTTCTATCTACATATTCAGATAGATTGCTTGACAGACTCCCTATCCCTGAAATTATCGGTCGACCTGGAGGTAGTTCAAGGGATTTGTGGACTTTTGGGAGGTATTAAAAGACTGGGGTTATGGGTTGTTTAATATTAATATAATTAAACTCCTTGTCATTAAGTATCCCAGTGCTGTGTCCATCTCCCAAAATAGTGTCCAGTTCTCTCTTAAAACTCCCGATAGGGTTCTGTTTCAATATTTCGTATGTGCCTTGGTCTGATAGAATTCTATTATATTCTTGTTCATAGTCTCTTTTGTTTAGGATGACAATACCCCCGCCCTTGTCTGCTGGTTTTATTACCAAGTGGTGATTTTTCTCGAGGGACTTGATTGTGTTCATCTGTTCTTTTGAAAGGTTATGTTTATGGTTATTTAGACTTTTATGTTTGATGTCTCTGATCTCATTGCAGATCATTGTATCGAAGGTCTCTATGGCACTGCCTTTGCTAGTGACCGGATAAAAATTTGATCTTGGTTTTAGATCTGTATGTAAATAGCGACTGTTATTACTGGTTTGTGTCCTCTGGTAACTATTTCCATATTGAGATATGTGTGTCTCTAGCGGAGACTTCAAGAAGTGTCTCTTTAGTGTCAGTTTCCTGACAAGTTCTTTTGCGTTAATAAATGTATTGAACTTGTTTAGTTCCTTTGAAGGGGCGAACGAAAGTCCATAACTTAGGACTGAGGATTCTTTATCGGTAAGTTCCTTCGAACTTAGATTGAATATGCCTTTATTGTGAGGGTTAGTATTGACCGAGGGACTGATCATTTTTTCTTATTTAGTTTTCTTCCTCCTCTCTTGCCCCTATGGGTTTTCTTTTTTCTATTGGTGTGTGAAACTCGTCTTGATGTGAGTTCTTTCTTTTTGTTGAGCCCCTTTCTAGATCTTTGGTTGCTTTTTGTGCTACCCCTAAAAAAGAGTGCCCTGAGGTTGATGCTCTTTGTTGGTCATTATTACCTTGATTCAGTGTTCCATTACCTGGGTGTTTTTCACCTTGTGTTACTTGGGGGGTTGCCTTATATGTATTGGTTTGGTATTCTACGTTATTTATCTGGGAATGTTTATTGGTGTTTGAATGTTGATATTGCCAATATTCTCCTCTATTGTACTCATAAGTCTGGTTATGATCATAATGCCTTTGAGGTCTCTCTTGCTCCCAGAATGTATTAGGAGCTTCTCTGTAATTGTCATTATATCTCCTATTTTGTCTCTGGTGGTGTCTATACTGTGGGTAATCTTGACCTCTGTTATTATATTGACGTGAAGGTGAGTAAAATTCTCGGTGGTTGTTTCTCATATGATATTCATTTTTGTATGGTGTGTTAGAATAATATCTTGGATTGTGTGGTTGTTGGTTGTCTATACTTGGATGTCTATAATATCCATTTTGTTCCCAACCTCTTCTCTGTCTATAAGGCCGAAATATTGTCCTTGGAGTCCTATTATCAAATCTTGTGTTTGGTCCCTGATTTCATCGATTGAAGCTGGGTGTATACTCTTGATTTCGTGGTGTGTGGTTCTGTATATGTTCCTCCCTGTTTGTGGGATTGTAATACTCTCTGTTATCACCCACTATTGGTAATCTAGGTTTGTGTCTTCTCCCTCTGTGGGTAACTTTTACCCATTCTCCCTCTTTTGTTGTGGCCTCATTCCTATTCTCCTTTGTTATGTTGTTCGTTTCATCTATTGTTTGTTGATTAGCCTGATCTTTGATGTTTTTGATCAATTCTAATTCTCTATTCAATTTCTTAGATTTTTTATTGGTAATATCCTCTCTGATTTTAGTTATCTTTTTTGTTAGGTTTTCTTTTCTTTCTAAGAAATCCTTGGATTCTAATATGAATCCGTCAGGGCCAATGAGATTATCCTCAGCATTTTTTATGTCAATGTCAACTTTAGCTAGGATAGATTCCCTGTAGTCTATAATCGATTGCATAAGTTTTCTTGAGGATTCTATTGTAGAGAGAAATACAGATGAAATAGAACAAGTTTTTTAGCTTCCCTCAGGAAACCGAGTAAAAGAAGGCGGAGGGGGGGCAGAAGGCGGGGTTATTCCAAAGACAAATCAGCCCACAAAGACAAGTTTCCCCCTGACGCCGGTTGGGCTTTCTCAATCTAACCTCTTGAGAAAGCCTGACCGGCGTTGGGGGAAACGCGTTGAGGAGCACACAGTTCGGATATTGCTTGCAGTCATAAACAGCCCACGTAGGTTCCATCGAGATCAGTGAATCTGTAACAAAGACTACGGAACCATAACAAGGGCTCAGGATCACTTGCAGGAACACAGCGGACCTGATGAATTGATAGGCTGATTATTGTTTTAACTCTCGTAAGTGCATTTGTATTAGCGTTTATTGTGAATCTAATAAAACTACACTTGAGTCGGAGGTTGCGCTCTTGTTCTTTTTTCACACATAATAACAAGGCAACATTTAATTGGATGGTCATTGAGCAGGTTAAAGCACCCAGAAGGGGTGGTGATATTACCAAATTGGTACACAAACGTGAGGCTTTTTGGATATTCACCCTGGCGACTAGGGTCCCTAATGGGTTTAATAGTGTTTATGATATTATAAATTATTGGGAGTAATTACAGAGGAATATCTCCCAGCTTTATAAAGGCGACTTAATTTATTTACACAGTTTTAGATAATTTATATTATTATTGCATAACCATAAATGTTACCGGCCCTGACATTCATTTCATTTTAGAGACATCAATACTGTTACAAACAATACAATCACAAGTCTGGGATGGAATTTCCAAATTTAGACATAACATATGACATATATTCGCTAAGGCTTTGTTGACACTTTAAATCGGTAGCTATGGAGTATTTCAATACAATAGTTGTCATTAGTGACTTTTCATTTAATTATTTAGTGAATATGAATGTAGTAGTATATTTAGTAGCTATTATATTATTGTGGTCTTTTGCAACATCACCATAGTGTAGATAGGAATTACTTATATAAACATTGTCCATTCAATTGCCTTAGATGAGCAGATTCGCTATGTCCATAGACTAGACTTATATATTGTCAAAGCATATTGTCTATACTTTTGCTCAAGTAAGCTATTTAAATTATTATAAGTATTTAAGGTATTCAACATTAACATAGCTGAGCGTGACATGTTTTACAATATAGGTAATGACAGGTTTGCTCTTTTCTTTTAAGTTGTATAGGACTGGTTACATTAAGTTATATCACCACTTTAGGTTTAGCTACTACTAAGCTACACACACGTTGATATGAATATACCCTATAAAGATTAGGTATATAATAGATATACTTATTTTTATTTAGGTATAGCTACAACCAAATTATATATATATAAATATATATATATATATATATACAGTTGTTTGGTTACTTCAATAATGATTAGGTATACAAGAGGTTAAAAGAATTGGTTGAACACAATTAATTGAGAACTGGGTCAAAGGTATTTTATTATTAACCAATAAAGACACAGCTCTGATTTTAAATAACTGATGTCCACCTGTTTCAGGCACGTCTATGATTAAGGCTACCAAGCCGAAACATGTCAGGCGTGCTCTGGCTGTTGTACTTTTGTGTTTTTAATATGACCCAATAAAGAAGAATTGTTTGACTTGTCAAGGAGGGTGCCAGTATTTTTTCTTATTCTGAACTGTATGTATATATGTATGTGTATATATATATATATATATATATATATATATATATATATATATATATATATATATATAAAAAGTATATTTACTTTGAGAGCAGTTAGCACATGAGCAAAAAAAAAATTATGGCCCCATTTGTAATCTGGTCCATAAGGTTTTTTTCAACACACCCAGCAGATTCACACTATACCATTATTTTATGTACTGTAAATATCATGGCATGTAAGAACTGTACAATAATAGTGTAAAATTAGTGTATATTTTTATTTCAATTTTAATAAATAAGACTTTAATCAAGTGTGCGTTTTTTTGTGTAAACTCTAGGGGGATTAAAGGGGTTAATCCCTTATAAATGAGGGACTTTAGGTATAGTTATACAACTTTATTGTGCACGTAGGGGCTCAAATCAAATATATGTGCATGTATTCATGCCAGGGAATGATTATTACCGCAGTAAATCACTTGGATATTAAAACTTAAAGAGGGGCTTTTAGTATTTAAAATAAGGGGTCTAAAATTTGTGTTGATTATATACCGCCCCTCCCAAGGCAGGCTGATTGCCTTTCAAATGATGGGTCTTGGGGGTTTCTTGGGCTGAGATCGAAGGGTTTGAATACGTATACCCCAACCCGCTCCCTTAAGCTCTTCTATTCACTTCCTGGTCTCCAGGTTGGTGACACGCATGCATGCTAACATCATATTTTTACTGTGTTTTATTTACGCATTTTTTGTACTTGCTTCACATTGAGTAAATTGTGTTTTCATATTAATACTAATAATAAATTTGCTTAATCTATTAAAAAGTGTGCTGAAATTGCTTTTTTTGGATAGTTGTATTATCTTTCTATCTTTAAAATTATTAAACATCAGCATTATGTTGCCCCCACAATACATAAACAAACTTGAAGCCACTTTTTATCGAAAGCAGAAATCAGGTGAGTGTCATAACAATGAAAAACGCTTCACAGCCTTAGTTCTATTTTTGGGGTTACATTGATTTTTAAGAAGTCTTTATCATCCCCTAACCAAATAAATATACCATAAGTCCCTACATTTAAAAGAGTGAGGTTCGTCCCTTTAACCCCTTAAGGACCGGGCATTTTAGACAAAAGACAGAGCATTTTTAGCATTTTTGCTATCACTACATTTAAACAGAAATAGAGCCTTTTTTATTTACGTATCAAAACTATTTTTTTTTTTTTAGTAGACAACCCAAAGCATTAATCTAGACCCATTTTGGTATATTTCATGCCACCATTTCACCACCAAATGCGATTAAAAAAAAAAAAGTTAACTTTTTCACAAACTTTAGGTTTCTCACTGAAATTATTTACAACAGCTTGTGCAATCATGGCACAAATGGTTGTAAAAGCTTCTCTGGGATCCCCTTTGTTCAGAAATAGCTGAATGGCTTTGCCATTGCTTTTATGTAATTAGAAGGCCGCTAATTGCAGCTGCGCACTACACTTATTATTCCAAGTAGTGAAGGGGTTAATCAGGTAGCTTGTAACTTTAGTGTAGGTATTACCCTCCCACCTTATACTTCCCACCCCCTTATCCCTACCTGATCCCCCTCAAACAGCTCTCTCCCCCCCCCGGTCACCCACATCTTAAGTACTGGCAGAAAGTCTGCAAGTAAGAAAATAAGGCTTTTTTAATACCCCCCCTACCCCCCAACCAGCTCTCTAAACCTCCCCCTTTACCTATTAGCCGCCATCTTAGGTACTGGCAGCTATCTGCCAGTACCCAGTTTGCTATCATTTTTATTTATTTTTATTAAAAAAAAAAAAACTTTCAGTAGTGTAGCTGACCCCCCTAATTACTTTCCCACCCTCTAATTCCCTTTCAACTATAGGAGCCCCCTGTCCCTCCTCCTCACTGACAATGTACACCGCTCTAAACATTTATTTTAGAAATGTAGCGGTCCCACCTGCTACCGCCCCCCCTCCAGCAATGGGCTGACCATCTGCCTCCCTCCTAACCCTCCCACAACACCAACAATCAGCACCACCGCTGTCCAATGCAGAGGGCGCCACAGAGTGGCCCTCTCTGCATCAAAATTTCTGCCCATCTATTTCTGCACTGCCCCACTACTTTTAGCGAGATCGCAGTAGAGAGAGGCCCCTTAAGGGCTTAACGACCAGCGTCATACAGGGTACAGAACTTGTCGTTAAGGGGTTAAATAAGGTTTTATGGCAATATTACTGTCAAGTGACTGTACTGTCAGGTGTCATAGTAAATATGACCACCTAGCAGCAACCGCTAGCCTAATTTTTTGTTGTTGATATTAGATCCATGTAGGATGGTTTTTAGAACTGTTTTTAAAATATTTGCTATGCTGAGTAAGTTTTTACAGGGATAGGAAAATGAATACATTGTCAAAATAAATTAAGCTACCCGTCTGGAAAATCTGAATTTTATTTATCTAATATTTTTATAGTTGCATATTTTAGACCTACTGATGTTCTGCATTAAAAAAAAGCAACAGAAATAATACATTTTTAATTAAATATTTAGGAAATAAGTATTTGCTGGTATTTAACATCTATGCTATATAAAAAGGTATTTCTAAGGTACTTCTACAATACTAAAGTTATTTTCATAAAAAAAATGCTTGGTTGACCAAAGGGAAAAAAAATAAAAAATAAAAACATGAATAAACATTTTATACAGACAGACAATCTGTATACAAAAGAAAATCATTTAATAAGGGTTTGCAAATCAAGAGCAGTTTGGTGATACACCTCTGAAAAGTCTGGCAGGATCAATTTGCCTGGTCTCCTTTGCTGTGAGCAGTTAAAGGGGCACTAAACCCAAATTTTTTCTTTCATGATTCAGGTAGAGGATACAATTTTAAACAACATTCCAATTTACTTTATTTATTTATTTATAAAATATTTTACTAGGAAGGATACATTGAGATTTCTCTCGTTTTCAAGTATGTCCTGGGTTCAAGTATGTCCTTCTATTATCTAAATTGCTTCATTCTTTAGATTGCCTTTGTTGAAGAAATAGCAATGCACATGGGTGAGCCAATCACACAAGCCATCTATGTGCAGCCACCAATCGGCAGCTACTGAGCATAGCTAGATATGCGTTTCCGCAAAGGATATCAAGAGAATGAAGCAAATAAGATAACAGAAGTAAATTAGAAAGTTGTTTAAAATTACATGCTCTTTTTTTTTTCTCACTCTATCCCCATAACTCAACACGTCACGAGTCACGTAAGCAGGACACATTATACCCCCCTTTTTTTCACTGTTTTTTTTTCTCTCTTACTAGCACTGGTCACTGTAATTAAATACACAAAAGGTATTTTCCATAATTCACCTGCACATGGATACATTTCTCAACACACAATGCAAACTTTCACCTTCAGCTATGGCGGCTCGACAAAGAGACAGGAAAAACAAGACTAATCCTGAGACCACTTTGGATATACATTCAGTGGTCATTAATCCTACACATATCAATGAACCGCTCGATATCCAATCACTGGTAGCAAGCATATCTGATGCATTGACTCCCAAATTTGATAGTCTCAGGAGCGAGATAAAGCAGGATGTCTCACTTCTAACGAATGAAGTCAGACAATTTTCCAAGAGGTTATCAGAGGCAGAACAAAGGATATCAGACTTAGAAGATCTTACCATAGCTCAGAATATCAAATTGGAAGACTCCTTATCTAACTATACCAAAATGCAAGAAAAATTAGAAGACCTAGAAAAACGTTCTAGGCGGAACAACCTCAGAGTAGTTTGGGTACCAGAGGAGAAGCAATATGAAGACCTTAATAAGTTCTTAACTATCACCCTACCACAGTTGTTACAAATGCCGCAGTCTCAGACACAGATTATTCTAGAAAGGGTGCATAGATTAGGAGGGCCCTTAGGCGACAAAGGAACGACTCGACCCAGACCGATAATTGCTAGAGTACTTAACTTCCAAGACAAAGTCAAATTATTACAATACTACAAAAAAAGAATCAACCTATATTTATTGGGGACTCAAATTATGCTGTTCCAAGACTTCTCAGCTGATACAGCTGTAAGGAGGAGAATTATAGCCCCACTGTGCATGAAACTAATCAATCAGGGAATACGTGCTATTCTCATTTACCCCGCCAGGCTCAAGATCTGGGTCAACGATAAGGTCCACTTTTTTGATTCAGTGGTAGAGGCAGATAAATTCCTGGTTCAGTCAGGCTTAATAGCCTCGTAAGAAATACGTTTTACAACGCAGGTAGTATGCCTTAGGTAACTGATATTCAACTCTTTAAGATTCTATGTTGGGTTTTATTATCATTGTTTTTTTTTTTGTTTGTTTTTTTCTCCTAATGGTTAAAGAAATTAAAAGAGTTCTCAGGTTTATTGAGGTACTCCCCCCTCGGGATAATTGGGGTATAATAGGCATAGGTTGCTGCAGTAAGGTGATGGCGGGGGGGACTTCCCTCCCCTTCCCCCCCCACCCTTTAAAAAAAATTATTTATTTTTCTTGTTTCTGGGATTTTTTCTATATAAATAAGGATGAATATGGCGGGCAGATATAAATTGGTATCTTGGAACATAGGAGGTATTACATCGCCGATTAAGCGGAAATCAATAATATCTTATCTTCGGAAAATAAATACAAGCATTGCGTTTCTACAAGAAACACACCTAAAACTAGAGGAAGTTTTGAAACTTAAGTCAGCATGGGTAAAAGAGGTTGTTGTTTCTCCTAGAAGGGACCATAAAGGGGGAGTAGCCATACTGTTAGCGAAAAGGTTAAATTATGAAATTTTACACATAAACGCAGATACAGAGGGGAGATTCCTAATGGTAAAAATTAAACGGGCAAAGACTCTATATATACTCTATGCAATATTTATGGCCCAAATAGATTCACCCACGAGTTCAGGGAAACATAACAAGCTAAAATACATTCATATGCAGAAGGCTACATAATACTAGGAGGGGATTTTAATATGGTCCCACAATACCCATTGGACAGGTGCAGACAGGATCCCTCTGCCCCCAAGACTAAAAAAGATAATCTAGAAACCAAAAAATTTAAACAGATTTTTCAGAATCTTAGGGTCAAGATTATATGGAGAACACAAAACCCAGACAGAACTGAATACACCTGTCTTTCCATGGCACATAAGACTCTCTCCAGCATTGATCTCCTCCTGGTAGATGAAAAAATGATCAAGCTAAGAATGGAAGCAGGAATCCTGCCTATAGTTATATTGGATCAGGCCCCTATATTTCTGGACTTCCAGAGTGAGGATCCAACCTTTGATAAAAGACGCTTTCAGTTTCCCAAGTTTCTAGCATCAGATTATAAATTTAAAAATTGGCTTAATCTTAAATACAAAGAATATGTCCAATTCAATCGCGAGCACTTAAATAAATCAGAGATTTTTTGGGAAGCCGGCAAGGCAGTTCTTAGGGGTGAGATTTTGGCTTATAGCATATATACAACTAAGAACCTTAAACACGAAAATGTGGTACGGAAGGCTGTTTCTAATGCGTATAACAGATAGCTATTACATAGATCAGCAGAGAACTGGTCAAGATATTCCCAAGCCAAGAAGGAAAGGGATACTTTCTTAATTCATAGGACCACACAGAAAGAAGTAAAGTTTAAGGCCAAGATGTACAGGTATGGTAATAAAACAGGGAAACTTCTCGCAAATATGATTAAGGCTCATCCTTGATTGATTCCATTCAGGATAGAGAAAAATCGATTTCATCAGTAGATGGGATTTTAAAAATCTTTTCGGAATACTATCAAGAATTATACTCCCTTAAGAATTCGAATCTTGGACAAAGTGACGATTTTTGGAGTAAAATATTGTATCCAGTCCTATTACCTGAATTATCTGATACTCTGAATTCTCCCATCTCTGGGATAGAAGTCACTAGAGCTATTCAACAGCTCCCCATAAATAAAGCTCCAGGCCCTGACACCCTTCCTGAGGAATTTTACAAAATTCTGGCTCCACAATTGGTCCCACATCTGACCAGGTTATATAATGACATATATATTCAGGGCAAAACAATCTCCCCAAGTTTTTCGGCTTCATTTACGTCTCTGATACTTAAGCAGGGGAAGGACCCCAATCAAAAAGAGTCATATAGACCTTACTCAACACTGATTACAAAATACTTACGTCAGTTTTAGCACAAAGATTACAAACCCTGCTCCCGCACATTATTCATAAGGCGGGATTTTTGACCAAGAGAAATTCCTCAGCAAAAATTAGGGAAGTCTTTGTTACTATAGATTATTTTAAAACATTAGAGAAAAGGCCACGGGGGAAGAGGAGGGTACTGCGGACTTACCAATTGTCGCGATCGATGCCGAAAAGGCATTCGACTCAGTTAATATGGATCATATGCTATCTTCTCTTTACAAATTTGGTTTTAGAGATAAGTTCCCCAAATTTATTGACAATTTATATAGTAAAGCCTCCACAAGATTAATAGTAAACGGTATGAGATCAATAGATATTGAACTAAAAAGGGGAACAAGACAGGGCTGCCCACTCTCCCCCTTGTTGTTCAACATAATCATTGAACCACTGGCTGCGGCAATAAGACAGGAGATGGAAAGTATAAAGATCGGCAAAAAAGAGCTCAAAATAGTGCTCTATGCCGATGATGTCTTGGTTTATATAAGTAACACTAGAGTGAATGTACCTAAGCTTCTGGCAATCATTAAACAATTCAGATCCTTCTCGGGGTACAAAATAAATATTTCAAAATCTGAGTTTTTATGGATTAAAAAAACAATAGATTCACTCAAGAACTTACCCTTCAGGGAGGTATCCCACTCATTCAGATATTTAGGTATGCACATCTCGCCAGATCCCGAGTCTTGGTATAGATTAAATATACGCCCAGTCTTAATCAAGATCAGAGATTGTATGTCATATTGGAAGAATCTTCCGTTATCAATTTCGGGCCATATAGCCCTGTATAAAATGATACTTCTTCCCAAAATCCTCTATGTCCTACAAAATATACCATTATTTCTGAAGGGAAACGATATCAGGGCACATAAGGCCATAAGAGAGTTCATATGGCAGCATAAAAAACCCAGAATTGCACTACATAAGCTCATGCTCCCAAGGAAATATGGAGGCATGGCGCTCCCTGACCTCCGAATATATAACTACGTCTTTCTTGCATGCATAGTTATTGATTGGGTATACAAGAGAGATTATGTGACTAATAATGACTTAGACCAAAATATTACATTTCCCTTTCTCCCTATTGCATTAACTCATTGCAAGATTCGTCTTCTTCCGCAAGAGCTTAAGAAAACTAGGTCTATTGTTAACCCAATGAATGCGTGGTGGCGAATATGCAAGATTATGGGGGCAGAAGCTAGGGTTTCCAAATTCTTGCCATTAATAGGGAATCCCCAATTTATACCTGGGCTTCAGTCTTCACTTTTTATAAGATGACAGAATCTGGGTTTAGTTAAACCCAGCGTTTACCAGATGTTAGACATTGAGAGAGGCTGCCTCAAATCTTATGAATCTATTAGAGGAGAATTTCACCTTCCTCAAAAAGATTTTTTTCGCTTATCTGCAAGTTAGGCACTTTGCTTCTGAACTGATAAAAGATTTTGGATGGAATTGGAATCTAGGACAATTATAAAATTGGTTAGCCCTAGCAAACTCTGGTTATATGTCAATCTCTACAATCTGTAGTAGGGAAAAGGAAGGCGCCAATAGGGTAGTAACGATAAAACACAGATAGAAATGTAGAGAAGGAAGAGACCAATATTCAAAAACCAAGCGGCACTAAGACGTGCCTAAAACAGCAGACCGGGACCTCAATGTCGCCCGGAAGACAGACCAAGGCGGCAGCTAATCCTCGAGCTGGGCTGGGTTCCGTCAGGCCAATCAGGATCTCTGGATAGTAACACACCTTCCTCCTTGTGTGCCCATGATCCGTGCACTAGCAGAGGGACAAGCAAATGGCGGCAAACAGTGTTTAAGGCTCCAATTAGCCAAAAAACGCACAGTCACAATCTCTACAATATATCAAATCCTTAGCTCCACAAAGGGACCTGTAAATATGGAACAAATTTCTGTGAAGTGGCTCCTAGCAATCCCACAAAGCAATACTAATTCTGTTATGATTCAACAATCCATATCTAGGGTTCTGCTAACTAACGCTCTTTCTTCATGGAGAGAATCACACATAAAATTATTATATAGCACTTATTATACTCCTGCCAAAGGAAATAGGTTTGGAAACCTTAATTTCAATAAATGTCCTAAATGCTCGCTATCGGAAGCAAACTTAGTACATATGATTTTGGATTGCCCAAAAGTAAGATTGCTTTGGCATAAAGTAGAATATTGGATAAACATTGGGAATCTCTCCGGTAGCCCTTTTAATTGAGCACATATTGTTTTTAATATCCTCTGAACTAAAACAAGTACGGGCTAATTGTAAAATAATTAATCTAGCTATTCTTGCAACTAGATACATACTCTTCAAGAAATGGAAAGGGAAAGCGACAAAAATCATGAAAGAAAAAAATTGTATTTCATGTTCCTTTAAGGACAGATGTAAATAAACTTGTTCTCTGAGCTAACCAATCTGTGTAGAATGTTGCAAGTTAAGATACATTTTACCATATTTAAAGGGACAGTCTACTTGAAAATTGTTATTGTTTAAAAAGATAGATAATCCCTTTATTACCCATACCCTAGTTTGGCATAACCAACATTTATATTAATATACTTTTTACCTCTATGATTAGCTGTATCTAAGTGCATTTTACAATCTTGCATTTTTGCCAATAAGTGCTGACTCTTGTATAACCATTAATATTCTTCACAGGCGTGAGCACTATGCTTCCTTTATATAGCACTTATGAACTAGCACTGTCTCGCAGTTATACCAGATTTAAAAAAGCTAATAAAAAGCTCAAAAATAAGGGTGGCCTGCAGTGGCTTAGAAAGAGACAGATTATAAAGTATATTAACAATGTTAGTTATGCAAAGCTGTTTAACCCCTTAATGACCACAGCACTTTTCCATTTTCTGTCCGTTTGGGACCAAGGCTATTTTTACATTTTTGTGGTGTTTGTGTTTAGCTGTAATTTTCCTCTTACTCATTTACTGTACCCACACATATTATATACCGTTTTTCTCGCCATTAAATGGACTTTCTAAAGATACCATTATTTTCATCATATCTTATAATTTACTATAAAAAAAAATTATAAAATATGAGGAAAAATTAAAAAAAATAAACACTTTTTCTAACTTTGACCCCCAAAATCTGTTACATATCTACAACCACCAAAAAACACCTATGCTAAATAGTTTCTAAATTTTGTCCTGAGTTTAGAAATACCCAATGTTTACATGTTCTTTGCTTTTTTTGCAAGTTATAGGGCCATAAATACAAGTAGCACTTTGCTATTTCCAAACCATTTTTTTTTTTTCAAAATTAGCGCTAGTTACATTAGAACACTGATATCTTTTAGGAATCTCTGAATATTCATTGACATGTATATATTTCTTTTTAGTAGACAACCCAAAGTATTGATCTAGGCCCATTTTGGTATATTTCATGCCACCATTTCACCGCCAAATGCGATCAAATAAAAAAAATCGTTCACTTTTTCACAATTTTTTTCACAAACTTTAGGTTTCTCACTGAAATTATTTACAAACAGCTTGTGCAATTATGGCACAAATGGTTGTAAATTCTTCTCTGGGATCCCCTTTGTTCAGAAATAGCAGACTTATATGGCTTTGGTGTTGCTTTTTGGTAATTAGAATGCCACTGCGCACCACACGTGTATTATGCCCAGCAGTGTAGGGGTTAATTAGGGAGCATGTAGGGAGCTTTTTGGGGTAATTTTAGCTTTAGTGTAGTGTAGTAGACAACCCCAAGTATTGATCTAGGCCCATTTTGGTATATTTCATGCCACCATTTCACCGCCAAATGCAATCAAATAAAAAAAAAAAACATTAAATTTTTCACAATTTTAGGTTTCTCACTGAAATCATTTACAAACAGCTTGTGCAGTTATGGCACAAATGGTTGTAAATGCTTCTCTGGGATCCCCTTTGTTCAGAAATAGCAGACATATATGGCTTTGGCCTTGCTTTTTGGTATTTAGAAGGCCGCTAAATGCCGCTGCGCATCACACGTGTATTATGGCTAGCAGTGAAGGGGTTAATTAGGTAGCTTGTAGGGAGCTTGCAGGGTTAATATTAGATTTAGTGTAGAGCTCAGCCTCCCACCTGAAACATCAGACCCCCTGATCCCTCCCAAACAGCTCTCTTCCCTCCCCCACCCCACAATTGTCCCCGCCATCTTAAGTACTGGCAGAAACTCTGCCAGTACTAAAATAAAAGGTAAGTCTAAAACAGATTCACAGTTCCAGGGTAGAAAGGAGAGAGAGAGGTAAGGTTTTTGGTATAATAAAACATGTACTTTATTAATGTTTCTTAAAACAAACCGGCACAGCAAACAGTGAGATCCTTCTGCTGACGCGTTTCCTGCCTCACTGGCAGTTCATCAGAGCATACGGATAGTAACTTACACAGCTGTTAAATCACTTGCAACAATGTATAACAGACCAATCAGAAACAAGTCATCAGAGAAGACTTACACACCTTAAACTAGTGTTCATTTAACCCTTGATCGTACAAGACTTAGTAGTTATAAATTAGCGATTAGTCAAACAATGAAATTATATACATTTGTAATTGAAAAACAGACTTTAAAAATAGAAAAATATTTTAAAAACATATGCATTGGGATACGATCATGGAATGTTTCCATAACAACAAAGAAAAAGTGGATTTTATTTATCAGACTCTTGCACTTATGTAAAGCTAGCCAAATTTGTCTACACGCTTAAAGAGACAGAAAGGGACTAAGCCCGGTAAAATAATATTAGAAAAAAATAAATATATATATATATATATATATATATATATATATATATATCTAAACGACATATTTGCAGACCATTCTATAAGTGTAAAAGGTAAATACTAGTTATAATAGCAAGTCTGCAAGCATATTTCTAAAGATATAGTCATAAATATAGCGTGTCATTTTTAAAATTAGACAAAATTTGGCAGAAATAATCTATTTATTAATATAAGTGGATGGATATTTGTATATACACAGAATCTATTCTAGAACAATATTGTTAAACTAAGATCAATATATGTTTGGTCTTTAACGCCTATAGACTGGTATGTTCCAAAATTAGGAAACTTGAAATAAAGCTTTCTTCTCTATAGTGGAACATTTTAGTCACAACAATAAATGATCCACATTTAAAGAAGAACGAAAAAGGAGAAATCTTTATAGTGACCACCAATGACAATTTAGCCAATGTGAACATAGTACTCTATTTGTCAATAAAAAGTTTCACATCACTGATTTTTTTTATTCCACATGGGTGACCAGTCTTAAGTGTATAGATCCAAAAGATCTCTCTTTTACTTAGGGCATGGTACCTATCACCTCCTCTAACCCCCAGAGTAACCTGTTCTATGCCTTGAAACTTAAAATGCTTCAATCTGTTTTCGTGTTGGAAAAAGTGCTTAGCAACTGGTGTCTTAGGGGTCTCAGCCTCTAGGGACAGTAGATGTTCCCTAATCCTGTCTTTCAGATTCCTAGAGGTGAGACCCACATACTGAAGCTTACAAAACATACATGTTACAAGATAAACTACAAAAGTTGAATTGCAGTTAATCTTGTCCTTTATTTTATATGTCTTGCCAGTATTAGTGGATTTGAATACGTCTCCTATAGTGACATATTCACAACTTTTGCAGGGTTTTCCTCCACATCTGTGAAACCCTACATTAGTGGGTAACCACTGACTAAGTGTGACTCTCCCAGAGTTTAGTTTGGGTCCAAAGTTTTTTCTTAAGTCATCTCCAATGGTGTCAGATCTACTCGCGATAAAGTTACAACTGTTAGAAAAGTCTTGTAGATCTATGTCTCTCTCTAGTAGTGGTAGTCTAGTTTTAATTATACTGCATACCTCACTAAACTGTTTACTATATCTAGTGATAAAATTGATGCCTTCTCTCTTTTTGCTTTTATTGTCTGTACCTGTTTTGTCTTTCAATAGGTCATTTCTATTGAAAGTAGACACCAAAGTCGATATTTCTTGCAATTTAGTCGCATCATATCCTCTATCAGTCGTTTTGTTAGGCTATCTGCATGTTTCCAATAATCTTGTAAATTTGTGCAGTTGCGTCTAAGCCTAATGTATTGTCCCTTCGGTATCCCTTTCTTAAGGTGACCTGGGTGTGAGGAGTCAGCTCTCAGAATCGTATTTCCGCTGATCTCCTTCCTATACACTTCTGTTATTGTGCTTTAGGAGTACATCCAAGTAAGGTATACTAGTGTCTGATGTACTATAGGTGACGGCGACATCAAACTACTTGAGCAATTCGTTGAGTTTATTAACCTCAATGATCAGAATTTAAGGTTCACCTATAGTACATCAGACACTAGTATACCTTACTTGGATGTACTCCTAAAGCACAATAACAATGAGTTAATTACAGAAGTGTATAGAAAGGAGATCAGCGGAAATACGATTCTGAGAGCTGACTCCTCACACCCAGGTCACCTTAAGAAAGGGATACCGAAGGGACAATACATTAGGCTTAGACGCAACTGCACAAATTTACAAGATTATTGGAAACATGCAGATAGCCTAACAAAACGACTGATAGAGGATATGATGCGACTAAATTGCAAGAAATATCGACTTTGGTGTCTACTTTCAATAGAAATGACCTATTGAAAGACAAAACAGGTACAGACAATAAAAGCAAAAAGAGAGAAGGCATCAATTTTATCACTAGATATAGTAAACAGTTTAGTGAGGTATGCAGTATAATTAAAACTAGACTACCACAGATCTACAAGACTTTTCTAACAGTTGTAACTTTATCGCGAGTAGATCTGACACCATTGGAGATGACTTAAGAAAAAACTTTGGACCCAAACTAAACTCTGGGAGAGTCACACTTAGTCAGTGGTTACCCACTAATGTAGGGTTTCACAGATGTGGAGGAAAACCCTGCAAAAGTTGTGAATATGTCACTATAGGAGACGTATTCAAATCCACTAATACTGGCAAGACATATAAAATAAAGGACAAGATTAACTGCAATTCAACTTTTGTAGTTTATCTTGTAACATGTATGTTTTGTAAGCTTCAGTATGTGGGTCTCACCTCTAGGAATCTGAAAGACAGGATTAGGGAACATCTACTGTCCCTAGAGGCTGAGACCCCTAAGACACCAGTTGCTAAGCACTTTTTCCAACACGAAAACAGATTGAAGCATTTTAAGTTTCAAGGCATAGAACAGGTTACTCTGGGGGTTAGAGGAGGTGATAGGTACCATGCCCTAAGTAAAAGAGAGATCTTTTGGATCTATACACTTAAGACTGGTCACCCATGTGGAATAAAAAAAATCAGTGATGTGAAACTTTTTATTGACAAATAGAGTACTATGTTCACATTGGCTAAATTGTCATTGGTGGTCACTATAAAGATTTCTCCTTTTTCGTTCTTCTTTAAATGTGGATCATTTATTGTTGTGACTAAAATGTTCCACTATAGAGAAGAAAGCTTTATTTCAAGTTTCCTAATTTTGGAACATACCAGTCTATAGGCGTTAAAGACCAAACATATATTGATCTTAGTTTAACAATATTGTTCTAGAATAGATTCTGTGTATATACAAATATCCATCCACTTATATTAATAAATAGATTATTTCTGCCAAATTTTGTCTAATTTTAAAAATGACACGCTATATTTATGACTATATCTTTAGAAATATGCTTGCAGACTTGCTATTATAACTAGTATTTACCTTTTACACTTATAGAATGGTCTGCAAATATGTCGTTTAGATATATATATATATATATATATTTATTTTTTTCTAATATTATTTTACCGGGCTTAGTCCCTTTCTGTCTCTTTAAGCGTGTAGACAAATTTGGCTAGCTTTACATAAGTGCAAGAGTCTGATAAATAAAATCCACCTTTTCTTTGTTGTTATGGAAACATTCCATGATCGTATCCCAATGCATATGTTTTTAAAATATTTTTCTATTTTTAAAGTCTGTTTTTCAATTACAAATGTATATAATTTCATTGTTTGACTAATCGCTAATTTATAACTACTAAGTCTTGTACGATCAAGGGTTAAATGAACACTAGTTTAAGGTGTGTAAGTCTTCTCTGATGACTTGTTTCTGATTGGTCTGTTATACATTGTTGCAAGTGATTTAACAGCTGTGTAAGTTACTATCCGTATGCTCTGATGAACTGCCAGTGAGGCAGGAAACGCGCCAGCAGAAGGATCTCACTGTTTGCTGTGCCGGTTTGTTTTAAGAAACATTAATAAAGTACATGTTTTATTATACCAAAAACCTTACCTCTCTCTCTCCTTTCTACCCTGGAACTGTGAATCTGTTTTAGACTTACATTTTGGTTTTGCTACGGGTTCAGGAGAGCCTGAATGGTTCCGGAGTTCAGAACAGCCTACAACAGCAATACTCACCTGTTGTGTGTGTGACAGAGGCACGAATACCGCTACGGACAAGGAGGGTGAATGATATGATACATACCCGGCTTCATGCCATTGTGCATTATCAAGTATACCTTACAACAGTCACTTATATTATATGAGTTGTTGATGTGGTATGGATTACCTCTGCACCTAAGATCTGTCTATTAAGCAGGATTGTTGGATACAATATCTTTGCAGCTAAGTGTATCCCGCGAAAAGGGGGACTCCAACTCAGGAGTGAATAGTTACGCTAGCTGAATTTTGGTTCACTAATTACCTGTTCATAAATATCTGCACACAAAAATTTCTAAAATAAAAGGTGAAAACAAATCAAATTGGGTGGATTAGTGCGCGCTAAAGGAAGGTATTGCTAAACACTACTCTAAAGATACAATCTCTGTATGTATCAAATACAAGTTAATAACCAAATAGTGAAGCCAAAGCTTCAAGATAGAGAAAGTGCGCTAACAAGCTGAAAGTATACACACCATATAAGGAATTGAAGTGAAAATTTAATAAACATATAGAATAAGATACACAAATATATACACTAAAAATAGGGACGTCTCCCTGTAATGTAAATAAAACTAGGAAAAAATCCTAATGAAAAAACAGGTTAAAACCTATAAATGATGAATAATGCAGATACTAATTGATAATCTATGACATAAAAAAAAGATATAGCATAAAAATGATAATTAAAAGATATGGCATAACAGTGATATCATAAAATAAAACTTAAAAGACAAGCACCAAGTTCATATGTATCAACACAGTGCAGGTGGCCGTATGCAAATGAATGCCGATATTGGAACAGTGGAAAGAAAATAACGGCTTGTACCACAAATAGATACAGTTTACTGTACCGTAAGTCAAGAGACACCCTCTGAACACTCTCTTGACTTACGGTACAGTAAACTGTATCTATTTGTGGTACAAGCCGTTATTTTCTTTCCACTGTTCCAATATCGGCATTCATTTGCATACGGCCACCTGCACTGTGTTGATACATATGAACTTGGTGCTTGTCTTTTAAGTTTTATTTTATGATATCACTGTTATGCCATATCTTTTAATTATCATTTTTATGCTATATCTTTTTTTATGTCATAGATTATCAATTAGTATCTGCATTATTCATCATTTTTAGGTTTTAACCTGTTTTTTCATTAGGATTTTTTCCTAGTTTTATTTACATTACAGGGAGACGTCCCTATTTTTAGTGTATATATTTGTGTATCTTATTCTATATGTTTATTAAATTTTCACTTCAATTCCTTATATGGTGTGTATACTTTCAGCTTGTTAGCGCACTTTCTCTATCTTGAAGCTTTGGCTTCACTATTTGGTTACTAAAATAAAAGGTATTTGGCCCTTTTTTTTTTAAAAGCTACACTACAGAAACGTTTAACAAATGTAAAAAAAAACCCATTTTTTCTACATTTGTTAAACGTTTCTGTAGTGTAGCTTCCCCCCACACAAAACCAACCCCTCATCCCTCCATGATCACTTTTTGTGCTTTTGCACAAACAAGATTAGGCCACTTTTATTAAAACATTTTCCGTAGTGTAGCGGTTCCCACCCGCTCCCGCCCCGTGCACGCGCCCGTCCGCCACCCTCCGTGCACGTGCGCGCCCCCGACGATCCCGCCCCCCTTGACGTCATGCGGCACACCGATGGCCGCCCACCCGCCTCCCAAGTCGGCTCCCACCCACCAACGAAACCGGCCATCGATGTCCGGTGCAGAGAGGGCCACAGAGTGTCTCTCTCTGCATCGGATGGCCATCTGAGGTTATTGCAGGATGCCTCCATATCGAGGCATCACTGCAATAACCGGAAAGCAGCTGGAAGCGAGCAGGATCGCTTCCAGCTGCTTTCCACACTGAGGACGTGCAGGGTACGTCCTCAGGCGTTAACTGCCTTTTTTTTGAGGACGTACCCTGCACGTCCTCGGTCATTAAGGGGTTAAACAAAAAAAAGTACATTGGAAGCATTCCATAATTTCTGGGGTAGTCTAAGAAGAAATATTTTTTGAGGAGTTTTACACTAAAGCAGTAAACAATTATGAATGCACAATGCAATTTAGTTTTATTTTCTTAATGTAAGCATTATGTCAGGGTATCTGTGAATGTCATTAGACAAGATAAAATAAGTATGCAACCTATCAAATATTTAATTTGAGCATGCTCATTTTATCGCTGAATACATTTTGTGTATTGCAATTCTGAGGTCAGACATGAGATCCCTTGCTGACTACACGTCAAAATGCAGTCCTCCCCCTTCTTCTTGGCTACACAGGAGAGAACAAAGGATTTAGACCTTTGTATAGATAAGACGGATGGGCCACTTCAAAGTATATATTAGCATTATGGAGCCCTCAGATGTATATCCAGACAAGCTGGCATTTCAAGTCTCTGTATGACATGGGAAACTAGATCTCAGATAAAGGAATTGTGCCTAATTTTCATGTATTTTAAGATACGCAAATGAATATATATATATATATATATATATATATATATATATATATATATATATATATATATATATATATATATAGATAGATAGATATATATATAGACATATATTCAGACACATTTTAAATATGAAGATATGAATCTGGGAGATTGTCTATGCCTAAGA
This sequence comes from Bombina bombina, assembly GCF_027579735.1. NCBI lineage: Eukaryota > Metazoa > Chordata > Amphibia > Anura > Bombinatoridae > Bombina > Bombina bombina. The sequence goes on along the minus strand of NC_069499.1, from coordinate 844,152,490 downwards.
AGGGTAATATGGGAAGCTGAATGTATGTATTTTTGAAAACATAGAAGTCTTTGAAGTTTGGACAAATCATATATATAGTTTTCAAACATTAAATATGTGCCTCAGACTGTCCAAATAATAGGTGCAAAAAAATGGATATGAGATTGTCTATTTGAATAACATTAAATATGAATATTTGCTGAATTTAATAAGAAGCTATACAGTCAATTTAAAATGTCAAATTTATTTCCAATTTAATAACCTATTCTTTTTATTTTTCAGGCATCTCACAAAAATGCCTGTGTGGTTGTCTCATAAATTGTGTTTTTAAATCAATCATCAATGTCTTTTTAGTATTTTTTCTAATTTCTTATTATCCTCATTATATTGGGTAATAAATGGGTAATATCCTCATTATATTGGATAATTAATTAATTATAATTAGTAAAAATACTAAAAAGACATTGGCATATTTTAAAATCAGATGAGGTAATAGGCCCATGTCTTCCGTGTCATCCAAAGGTGGTATATAGAAAATGTAAGAACCTAAAGAATTATCTAGCCCCAACTGATTTGAAGAAAAGTAGCTTATTTAGAGATAAAGATCTGACTGGTAGGAACATTACGGGATGCTATCCCTGCTTGAGTTGTAAGGCATGTAAACACTCGAGTAAAAGAAAAGAATTCAAATCAGCAGTCACCAAAAAGGTTTTTAAAATTAAGAATTTATACAGATGTACAGATTCTAATGTTGTTTATTTATTGGAGTGTTCATGTGGGATTCAGTGCATTGGCGAATCGACAAGGCCTATAAGCGACAGAATTAGAGAACACAAACTCTATTGAAAATATGAATCTTGAAAGAAATAAAGATCTTCCTGTCCCTAGGCACTTTAAAAGATGTAACAATGGAAATACTAAAAATCTCAGCTACACTGTGATTGATCAAGTAAAACCCAATTGGAGAGGGAGCAATATACAGAATGAACTTCTTAGATTAGAAGCCAAATGGATGTTTGAGCTTAAGACACTAACTCCTAAAGGTTTAAACCTTAAATTCAATTTAGGCTGTTTTTTATGAAGTTTTTAAGACATTTAAATGAAATTTTTGGGTCTTTTGTACGTTGGTTGAGTAATTTTATTTTAAACAATATTATAACTAATATATTTTTTAATTAATTATAAAAATGTTCTTATATATATATATATATTTAAAATAAGGTTTTAATTTTATATTTACTTATATTTCATAAATAGATATATATAGGTTAGACTCTAACATTAGAATATTTATAACTAAACAATCATTAAAAATTAAATGGATCAATTCATTTATATTTATTATTATTTTTTAACAATCATTAATCTTAGTATTGCCTATTATAAGTATCCTCTGGGGGGTTCGCTTATGGTTTCCTTTTGTTTGTTTCATTATCTGTAATTGTATAACGATATTTAGGGAAGACACTCCATTATGCCGTGTCAGGTATTAATAATAGTACTCACAATACGTTTTGCTCTTTGTTATATGTTCAACGTGGGGAGAAATTTGCCATGTCAGGTGAGGTGTTAAGATGTAGTAAGTCACCTTTAATTGTGTATCGTACCGGCATTGGTTTTTAAAGAATTAGCAAGTTCCTTTGGTACTGGCTCAATATAACTCCTTTCTGTAAATATAGGATTTGTTTTATATAACAGCTATTTATTGAATGTTTATAACCTAGAGAAGTTGTCACGGTTTGCACTGAAAGTTAAGCACAATAGCTTCATCTGTTCTGATTGGTTTATAGATTAACCTATCATGACATAGGTAAAGGTATATTTTAACCCGGAAGGAATAGCCCCGGTAAGAGCTTGATAAAGATTAATTTTGAAACACATTGCTCGTATGTTAAACTCCTCTATGGAGTGTACTTTAAATTCCGCATAGAGCTAATTTGTCACAGTTTACGGCGCTCCTGAATTTTGGCTACGGCACCTCTGACTTTCCGGGCTGATTGTATATTAGCCGTTCAGTTCAGGGGTTATTCAGCTAGCAGTCGTTAGCAGCATCAGCTCCAGGATTGCGGTTTAGCTTTATTGTATTTTATATTGCATTTCTACATAACAAATAGAGTTATATTTGCCTGTTTGTGAACTGTTCATTTTGTGTGGAGACACCTTTGGCCATTAAAGAGATAATAGCGGCGAACTACTGTGCAATATCTTCGCAGAATACAGCAATTTGATACTGTGAGTACAGAGTGTTTATTTGCTAACCGGCTTTTTATACTGCCCTAAGGTATCACCAGGAGATATCGGCCACACGTTTAAGGTTTACATCAACCAAGGATTTTTAAAGAACTTTGTCTCTCTACTCTTGCCATTGAGGAATGGATTTTGTTCTAATTCACGGACATTTATACAGAGTTCTATTTGTTATTATTGTATTGGATTTTATTTTGTAAATGTTATAGTTATAAGGTCGACCTTAATTAATATTTCATTAAATGTATATGTATTTTATTTATATGTATTTGTTTTGGCTAATATATTAGTCATATATAATATTGTTCCCTTATTACCATAAATTTGAGATTATATTTAGTAGATATATTGGTGCTTAGCTAAGATTGTTAGGATTGTACTGGTGATTGGCAATTGTGGTTAATCTTCTGCGTTTGCCTACTGATACATATTTCAGTTCTTGTAGCATTTTCCACTTTATATTTTGGATTTAGATATATTGTTACTATCCAATACAGTTGCACTTTAGCCTTTTGAGCGCTCCCTTTGTTATTTACAGGGAGTGCAGAATTATTAGGCAAGTTGTATTTTTGAGGATTAATTTTATTATTGAACAACAACCATGTTCTCAATGAACCCAAAAAACTCATTAATATCAAAGCTGAATAGTTTTGGAAGTAGTTTTTAGTTTGTTTTTAGTTATAGCTATTTTAGGGGGATATCTGTGTGTGCAGGTGACTATTGCTGTGCATAATTATTAGGCAACTTAACAAAAAACAAATATATACCCATTTCAATTATTTATTTTTACCAGTGAAACCAATATAACATCTCAACATTCACAAATATACATTTCTGACATTCAAAAACAAAACAAAAACAAATCAGTGACCAATATAGCCACCTTTCTTTGCATGGACACTCAAAAGCCTGCCATCCATGGATTCTGTCAGTGTTTTGATCTGTTGACCATCAACATTGCGTGCAGCAGCAACCACAGCCTCCCAGACGCTGTTCAGAGAGGTGTACTGTTTTCCCTCCTTGTAAATCTCACATTTGATGATGGACCACAGGTTCTCAATGGGGTTCAGATCAGGTGAACAAGGAGGCCATGTCATTAGATTTTCTTCTTTTATACCCTTTCTTGCCAGCCACGCTGTGGAGTACTTGGACACGTGTGATGGAGCATTGTCCTGCATGAAAATCATGTTTTTCTTGAAGGATGCATACTTCTTCCTGTACCACTGCTTGAAGAAGGTGTCTTCCAGAAACTGGCAGTAAGACTGGGAGTAGAGCTTGACTCCATCCTCAACCCGAAAAGGCCCCACAAGCTCATCTTTGATGATACCAGCCCAAACCAGTACTCCACCTCAACCTTGCTGGCATCTGAGTCGGACTGGAGCTCTCTGCCCTTTACCAATCCAGCCACAGGCCCATCCATCTGGCCCATCAAGACTCACTCTCATTTCATCAGTCCATAAAACCTTAGAAAAATCAGTCTTGAGATATTTCTTGGCCCAGTCTTGACGTTTCAGCTTGTGTGTCTTGTTCAGTGGTGGTCATCTTTCAGCCTTTCTTACCTTGGCCATGTCTCTGAGTATTGCACACCTTGTGCTTTTGGGCACTCCAGTGATGTTGCAGCTCTGAAATATGGCCAAACTGGTGGCAAGTGGCATCTTCGCAGCTGCACGCTTGACTTTTCTCAGTTCATGGGCAGTTATTTTGCGCCTTGGTTTTTCCACACACTTCTTGCGACCCTGTTGACTATTTTGAATGAAACGCTTGATTGTTCGATGATCACGCTTCAGAAGCTTTGCAATTTTAAGAGTGCTGCATCCCTCTGCAAGATATCTCACTATTTTTGACTTTTCTGAGCCTGTCAAGTCCTTCTTTTGACCCATTTTGCCAAAGGAAAGGAAGTTGCCTAATAATTATGCACACCTGATATAGGGTGTTGATGTCATTAGACCACACCCCTTCTCATTACAGAGATGCACATCACCTAATATGCTTAATTGGTAGTAGGCTTTCGAGCCTATACAGCTTGGAGTAAGACAACATGCATAAAGAGGATGATGTGGTCAAAATACTCATTCGCGTAATATTTCTGCACTCCCTGTATTTTGTATTTTTAAGCTGACCTTTTAGAAGTTGAGAGACCTCTATTACATTTGGAGTTTGTGTAGCAGTTTTATTTTGGCGCGGTTTTTCCTGTTATTGTTATTTTAAGTAATATACTTATGTTTAGTCTCTATAAATACATGCTAAATTGTATTAGATGGGACACATATATGTTGACCAGATAAGTTTATTCATACAAGAAATTATAGTATATTAAATATACATAGTAAACTGTATAAACTGTAGCATTATTTAATAGCAAAACTGTTTTTCTCGTTGTCTGCTGCAATCTGGTGGTTTGTGTGAGAATTGCAACCAAGGGGAATTGTGGTGTTGGATAGCCATGTATTTCCAGTAACCTATCACAGACAAGCACCGTAGCGTGTAGCGCATATTCACCAATGATTAGAATAAAAAGGGGTGGGGTATATCACGGGATATAACCTCATGCAAGAATAAAGAAGAGGGTCTTTGCTGCTGAATTTTGACTGACAAACTATTGTCTTGGAATCCAGTCTCTATAAAGCAAATCTGGGCCTAACTTCCTTATTCCTATTGCACAATACGTTTCTTCATATGAGGTGAACTGGACTTATCAAAAAAAAATTGACCATTCAATTTGGTGTTTCTGGTAATGTATAAAAGGTTGTTTCATACTTTTATATTTACATCAAAGGAATCTTGTTGCCACAGTTAAATTTCAGTTAATAATTTAAGGAACATATTTGGTGTTTTAAGCTATATCCATAGTGCTGTGTAGTTTTAACTAGTCACAAATGTTAAATCATTTTACTTGCTAGATAAAGGTCGTTTGTATTTTATATCTCTAAGTCAGGCTTATTATTGTATGTAAACCTCATTGGTGTGTATTAAGTTATTTGCAGCTATATATATATTTTAGAATTTGTCTTATTGTAGCTAAATAAGAGGTTATTTCAAATCAGACATATTGCATATACATTGGCTGTTTGCATTAATAATATATACAACCTCTGGTATTTTATTGTGGTATTTTAATGTGATTCATTGTGAGTAAAGTTAATTTTAAAGGTATATCTTTTATGATCTTTGTGAATAATATAACCGCATAAGCGTGTATAATTTGATTCATAATCTGGTCTCTACATAAATATATTGCAATGTGTATATAAATTTGAACTAATCTAAAGAATTTAGGAATAAATATTAATTTCAATTGTTTTGTATATACATTTTAATTGGGTATTATTTTAAAGAATAATAATAAATACATTGTATTATAACCCAGTATATACTGACAATTTTATGGGGGATTCCATATTTAATTAAATATCCATTACATTAACTTGTATCAAAGGGCATATATTATTAGTGTGTACTTTGTTACTATTTGAAACAGGTAGGTACACTGGGACCTGCCCCTTCACTGACCTGTCATTCTTTTATTGCTTCTATAATTATGGATTATTTTGCTGCTCTTAGTAATTATTATAGATTTAGTGAAATAAGATGTATTAGTTTGCTATTGTAAGTAGGTTTGCTTGTGTTTTCAAATATCTTGAAATAGTATGTGTTTAACCCTTTCATGACATAGGCAATTGTCCAAGTTCTGAAAGTAAACAAAACCTAGAATTTCAGCTATATGTCTGTTCAACCATAGTGTACCCAGTGTCGGCTGGTGATTTTTAAAGATGGTGGGGCAGTAGCCTCGTCCCTCAGTGTATATGTATATATAATGCATATGTGTGTGTATATACACTGCTCAAAAAAATAAAGGGAACACTAAAATAACACATCCTAGATCTGAATGAATAAAATATTCTAATTAAATACTTTGTTCTTTACATAGTTGAATGTGCTGACAACAAAATCACACAAAAATTAAAAAATGGAAATCAAAATTTTCAACCCATGGAGGTCTGGATTTGGAGTCACACTCAAAATTAAAGTGGAAAAACACACTACAGGCAGATCCAACTTTGATGTAATGTCCTTAAAACAAGTCAAAATGAGGCTCAGTAGTGTGTGTGGCCTCCACGTGCCTGTATGACCTCCCTACAACGCCTGTGCATGCTCCTGATGAGGTGGCGGATGGTCTCCTGAGGGATCTCCTCCCAGACCTGGACTAAAGCATCCACCAACTCCTGGACAGTCTGTGGTGCAAAGTGAAGTTGGTGGATGGAGCGAGACATGATGTCCCAGATGTGCTCAATTGGATTCAGGTCTGGGGAACGGGAGGGCCAGTCCATAGCATCAATGCCTTCATCTTGCAGGAACTGCTGACACACTCCAGCCACATGAGGTCTAGCATTGTCTTGCATTAGGAGGAACCCAGGGCCAACCGCACCAGCATATGGTCTCACAAGGGGTCTGAGGATCTCATCTTGATACCTAATGGCAGTCAGGCTACCTCTGGCGAGCACATGGAGGGCTGTTCGGCCCCTCAAAGAAATGCCACCCCACACCATTACTGACCCACTGCCAAACTGGCCATGCTGGAGGATGTTGCAGGCAGCAGAACGTTCTCCACGGCGTCTCCAGACTGTCACGTCTGTCAAATGTGCTCAGTGTGCCCCTGCTTTCATCTGTGAAGAGCACAGGGCGCCAGTGGCGAATTTGCCAATCTTGGTGTTCTCTGGCAAATGTCAAACGTCCTGCACGGTGTTGGACTGTAAGCACAACCCCCACCTGTTGACATTGGGTCCTCATACCACCCTCATGGAGTCTGTTTCTGACCATTTGAGCAGACACATGCACATTTGTGGCCTGCTGGAGGTCATTTTGCAGGGCTCTGGCAGTGCTCCTCCTGTTCCTCCTTGCACAAAGGCGGAGGTAGCGGTCCTGCTGCTGGGTTGTTGCCCTCCTACGGCCTCCTCCACGTCTCCTGATGTACTGGCCTGTCTCCTGGTAGTGCCTCCATGCTCTGGACACTACGCTGACAGACACAGCAATCCTTCTTGCCACAGCTCGCACTGATGTGCCATCCTGGATGAGCTGCACTACCTGAGCCACTTGTGTGGGTTGTAGACTCCGTCTCATGCTACCACTAGAGTGCAAGCACCACCAGCATTCAAAAGTGACCATAACATCAGCCAGAAAGCATAGGAACTGAGAAGTGGTCTGTGGTCACCACCTGCAGAACCACTCCTTTATTGGGGGTGTCTTGCTAATTGCCTATAATTTCCACCTGTTGTCTATCCCATTTGCACAACAGCATGTGAAATTGATTGTCACTCAGTGTTGCTTCCTAAGTGGACAGTTTGATTTCACAGAAGTGTGATTGACTTGGAGATACATTGTGTTGTTTAAGTGTTCCCTTTATTTTTTTGAGCAGTGTATATATATATATATATATATATATATATATATATATGAGTATATATATATATATATTTATATATATAATGCATATGTGTGTGTGTGTGTGTATATATATATATATATATATATATATATGGGTGTATATGTGTATATATATATATATATATATATATATATATATATATATATATATGGGTGTATATATATATATATATATATATATATATATACACACATATATATATACATATACACATATATACACACACCCTGCAGTTACCTTATTGTTCATGTTAACACATGTACAAGGTGAGGGCAGTGTATGATGTGTATTACTGCGTGTTGTTATAGTCTGTGTGTGAGGTATGTACATAACTAACCTGTGTATAGTGAGAGACAAAAGCATCACATACACCCTAAAGTTAATATATTGTATGTCCAAATATGAGTATTGGGAATAAATTCATTGATAAATTTGGCAAACAGTGGCACATCCAGGGGCACATTAACTGTGTAAGCGTAGGAGTAGTATACCTAGTGTACTGTAATTGTCCCTGTTATTACGTAGGAAAAACCTACAGAGAGCTCTAGGAACGAATTAAAGAGCATAAGAGAGATAATAAGAATAAATTGATTGACACTAGCAGTGTAGCCCGACATTTTTCTATTTTCACAATAGTAATAAGCATTAATTAAAATTCAGGGGTCTTCAAAAAATTGATCTTAGAGAGCGTGGTGGTGATCTGGATAAAAAACTTTTACAGAATGAATGCAAATGGATATTTCATTTAAAAGCTCTTGCCCCCCAAGGCATGAATGAGGAAATTAACTACGCATGCTTTCTTGGTGAATGAGGTGGCTGCATGAGTGTGCAATCTAATCTACATACACAATTCTTCATGGGAAAGGGAAGTAGAGGAATAATCCATGTCAGAGTCCCTGTGTAAATAAATTATTACTAGTATCACACTGCTATATAACTTTGAACCATATCTGAATAGATGAAACCTAATGGTTATTGATAAAACTTGCTATATTCTGGACTTAACATAGTCGTTAAGTAAATCACGGAAGGATATTATATTCAGTGATTAGTTAATATTTTATAGAGTGGATTTTTATAGCTTAGCATCGATCAGTGCTGCATTACAGGGAAGCACCTTTTTTTTTATTATTTCTTAACTACAGTACTTTTTACAATTCCGTAGTTTCACTTTTTCTTCTCTTTTTTGTATTCTTTGTTTGATATGCAATATGTATATAATAATGTTGATACAATTGTTTCACTTTTTCAAACAAAAGCTACAACTTTACCCCAAGAACAACAATGATTTGTTAAAGGCTTCAAGGAAGGGAGGAGTTTTCCTCCGTGAAGTTTCTGTTAAAAGTATACCTAATACACCTGTAAGGTATTGATTGCATTTGGAGCCGGAAGAAGCCCCATAGCCTTAGGGGTGAAACGCGCGTAGCTGGCTGGAGTGTTTGTTGGGATATCCATGAGACAAAGATTTCTAACGGAACTATTGGAGATAGTAGCAACCTTGGAGTTTGTGAATAGCTGCAAATTAAAGGTTACCAAGAAGAGCGAGAGGAGCACCCCTGGAGGTGTGGCACCGCGATAGTGGGACTCTCAAACGACGCAAGTATAACCGCTACGGCGGTAAACACTTTCAGACACAGTATTTGCTATTTTTACCTTCATTGCCAAACATCTTTACCGCTATAGCGGAGTCTGCTTTTCTAACAAATGAAGTATTGCTGATAGCCAAGAACTGGTCAATACTTACCGCAAAGGTGGAAATTGTTAGTTTAAATTGTGTCTGTCAGTGAAGTGTGGATATCATCTTGCATTATACCTGAATATCCCTTTGACGAATTTCTTAACAACCATTGTAACCATTTTCTGCAGGTTGCTACAGTATTTATAATTGATCTGTTGGGAACTCTCATTACACTACTGACTGGGACTTTACTACCTGTGGCTACAAACAGGTTTTTTTCTGTTTTCATGTTATTGAAAGTACTTAGTTATTCAATTATTTTTAAATTATTTTATTTTTATGGTTTTGTTACCAGCTGGTAGGATAATGTCATAGTGCACTATGATTGGAATTGTTTTGAGTACCCTCAGGTTGTTTAACAATAATCTCATTGTTTTTCCAATAAACAACTCCTTTTAACGCTCCCTGGTTGCAGCAATTGGTTGATGTTTTTTGTGTTTTTTACTCCCTTATGTCTCTATGGGGGTTGCCACTTTAGAATTGCTTATTCCATTACACTATTTTTAGGGATTGGTCAGTGTTGGATAGGAGAGACTTACTGTCTCTACTTTTGTGAATATATATATATATATAGTGTATGATTAGGAAGCAAATTTAAGTTTGCTCATAACTTGTAGGAGCAAATGGGTTAAATAAACTGTGCAACTTTGTAAACTGCAGAGAGGGAGTCTGACAGCTCTTGCCCAGGCTAGCACATCAGAGACATTGCAAGCTGATAAATTATTTACATGTAACTTAGGCTAGCATTTCCCTGGATCCCCTTAACTCTGTTCTTTGCTTTCACTTCCTTCAGTCTGTGTTTCTGGCTGCTAACTCTTTGACAAGCACTCTACTTGTGTCTCTCGTCTGCTAACAAAATGAGCTCCTCTCAGCTCAAACGACTAGCCTGCACTGCGTTTTCGTGCTGATGAGGGGGAGGAGCCTCGTCAACCGTCGGAACGTGACCCGAGTGATGAGGACGTCTACATCTCACTCGCACGGGCTGAACTGTGAGATTAGGGAAGTATAGGGGCTGGGTTGGAGCGGCGCCTGCAGGCTCTTATGAATAAAGTGCGGAGGGGTATGTCAGGCATCTAGACTCTACCGCACGTGCGGTTAAAAAAAATTGTCTGGCTTTAAACTTTTTTGATGAGTATTTAAATATAATTTTTCCAATAGGGGGTTATTGGAAAAATTATATTTTATTCAGCCCAAAAAATGTTTTTCTTCTTTTGTCTCTGTGGGTTCACATGCGCCTATATAGGAGCCTCCACTGAATGTACCTCTTTCACATTAAGTGCACCCACACTTTTTATAGATTGTTTTTTTAGAGGACAGATAGGGCTTTGTTTTAGTATCAAATATTTATTTCTAAACTATAATTTTATATGAAAAAATTAAGTGTGAGAAATTAAGACAATTTTATTGTTAATATCATCATCTTGATATTACTGCAATAAAACACCATTATTTGTGTTCAGCAATGTCCCATGAGTACGATGATACCCCCCTTGTACAGGATTTCTGGAAGTTACAGGGCCCAATATAGGGTCTCCCCATTTACATAGAAATTTGGCAAATTTAAGACTGGGCTTATGTTACTTTTCAGACATTATAGCAGCCCATGAAGGAAAATTACCCCATCATGGCATATCTTTTGCAAAAGTACACACCCCAGGGTATTCCAAAAGGTCTATGCCTCATCTTTTTGTGAAGCCCCCTTAGTCACAACACCTCGCCAAATGTAATGTTCATATTTTTTGTATGTGATTTTCCCACAAACACTGCACTTTGGCTGTTTGTCTTCTTCCTTATGTTTTGCTGCTATAATACACATATATTTGTGTTCGACAATGTCTGAGTACAACAGTACCCCCCATGTATAGGTTTTATTGGGTTTACAGAGCCAAAATATGGGGCCTGCCCATTTCAGTCTTCATGTGTTGAAATTTGGCACCTTGGTTTTCTGGGCCTATGTCCTCTTTGAGACATTATAGCAGCCCAGGAATGAAAACTACCCCATCATGGCATACCATTTGCAAAAGTAGAAACCCCAGGGTGTTCCAAAAGGGCCATGTCATGTCTTCTTGTGAAGCCCCTTAGTCACAACACCTGGCCAAATGTAGTGGTCATATTTTTTGTATGCGTTTTTCACACAAACACTACACTTTGGCTATTTCTGTCATCATCCTTATATGTTTTGCTGCTATAAAACACACATATGTGTTTGGCAATGTCCTACAAAGTACAACAGTACCCCCCATGTACAAGTTTTATGGGGTTTACAGAAGTTACAGGGCCAAATATGAGGTCTGTCCATTTAAATCAGAATTTGGCACATACATTTTCTGGGCGTATGTCGCCTTAGAGACATTATGGCAACCCATGAATGAAAAATTACCCCATCATGGATTACCATTTGCAAAAGTAGATAACCCAGGGTATTCAAAAAGGACTATGTTTAGTCTTTTTTTGTAGACACTTAGTCACAACATCTGGCCAAATGTAGTGTTCATATTATTTTTAGTTTATCACATAAACACTGCCTTTTTGCTGTTTATATCATACTGCCGTAAAAAAAGATTTTTGTGTTCAGCGATGTCCCTTGAGTACAATATCCCCATGCACAGCTTTTATGGGGTTTCAGGAAGATACAGGACCCAACATGGGGCCTGCCCATTTACATGGAAAATTGGCACATTCATTTTCTGAACCTATGTTGCCTTTGAGACAGTATGGCAGCCCAGGAATGAAAATAACCCCCCTCATGACATACCATTTGCATAAGTCGATAACTCAGGAAACTCTAAAAGGAGTATTTTAGTTGTTTTGTATAGTTAACGTATGACCTTAGAGTAGATGGGCTTAACATATAAAGGTGTAGGGGATCCATGAAGTTAGTAATACAGAATAATAATAAAAAGTTAATTATGAACACATACAGATGCTTTCAATTTAAAGTTTAACTCTGTGTGATATATTCTAAAGCAATCAGTTATACACAGGCCAGGTAGAGAGGAGCAGTCAGGCCAATGGTAACTAGAATGCTTTCTCACTCCTTTTTTATAGTAGACTCTGCATTTTTTCAGGTGTGACTTTTTGCAGGCTGTGTCCTAGAGGAAAAATGCCTGCTACAGAGTCGCTGGACATTTTCAGATTGAACTGTGGGAGGATTAGGGGTCTGGTTAAACTAATTATCAGATGTAACATTAAACAAAAATTCCAAAAAAGTATAGGTTTCCCTGTGTCTGCTTTTTTGTAGAGCACAAACGCATTATACAGTACACTGCGATCTCCATAATGTAAAAGGCTATTTTTTTGGTATCAGGTTCTTGCCTTTCTTTGAATTAGATATGACTGCAGGCAGAGGTCAGCTAAATCTACAATCCCCTCCCCCCCATCTTTTTGTTGTACTCCACAATGCACTTTGGCTTTAGGATCTTTGCAGATCTTCCCTTTACAGACACTAGCACTGTAGCTTCATTGTGCATTGTGGAGAGTATGCACATATCGTTTTTATCAGTGTACCGAAGGGCCAGTAGCTCATTGCGGCGTAAAGCTGACATTGTGCCCATACTTTTCTTTCCATATGTCAGCTTCTGGGGAAACCTGTGCGATTTTTTCGCATTGTGCCACAGGCCAAGGTATCAAAAATGTAAATAGCTCTGTGCTGTTGTAAAAATTATCAAGCCACAAATTTTGTTTAGCAGGGGTAGTAGGAGACAATTTTTCCATTTGTGCCAACTGAATCTGGGCAACCAGGTGGATATAAGTGGCTATCTTTACCCTGGTAGATGTGAAATGCCCAGGTATTTATTTATTTATTTATTTAAAAAATATTTTACCAGGAAGGATACATTGAGATTTCTCTCGTTTTCAAGTATGTCCTGGGACCACAAAACATTGCATTGTACAATAAAATACAAAAACAATAATAATACACAATATATGCAAACATTTAACATAGAACTGGTAAGACATATTTAATCAACCATGGCAGGCACATTCTGTTTTGAGATATGTAGAGAGGGATTTCTTAAAGGATATTAGGCTTGGGGAAGTTTTTAAAGTGTGAGGGAGGTCATTTCATAATTGTGGTGCTCTGTAGGAAAAGGAGGATTGAGCTGCTTTCTTTTTGTATTGAGGCACACTAAATAATGTGCTGGTACTGGATCTGAGGTTATAGGAGGTGGGAATAGCCGGAGAGAGCATTCTGCTCAGGTAGGGTGGGAGCTTCCCAGAAAGGCTCTTAAACACAAGGCAGGAAAGATGGAGGGTGCTTCTGGATTCCAGCGTCAGCCAGTTTCTTTTAGCATGCCACAATGGTGGGTCCTGTAGTTACATTGTAGCCCAAAGTGGCAGAACGAGTTATACAACGAATTAAGTTTATTAAGATGAGTTTGCGGTGCAGGTGCATATACTACGTCCCCATAATCCATGATAGGCATCAACATTTGCTGTGCAATCTTTACCTTAATTGTAGGGCTGAGGCAGGATTTGTTTCTGTACAGGGCACCTAGTTTTGGATAAAGTTTAGATGCAAGTTTTTCTATGTGGAGGCCAAAAGATAGATTGTTGTCTAATAACATACCCAAGTATTTAAAAGAGTGGACTGCGGTCAGCGTGCAATTGGATTTTGTTTTGATGCGAAGATGGGAATTGTGTAATTTGTGTAATTTAGGTCCCATTCCAAAGATCATTGTGACAGTTTTGTCAGTGTTTAGGAAGAGTTTGTTTTTAGAGATCCACTTTTCTACCTCTGTGAACTGGTCTTGGAGCACTGCATCAAGCTGCGACAGATCGGAATTGTTTGCATAGATTACCGTGTCATCTGCGTACATGTGTACAGTTAAGGATTTGCACACATTAGGTAGATCATTTATAAATAATGTGAATAGTAGAGGGCCGAGAATGGAACCTTGGGGTACACCACACGTGACTGGGAGAGGGAGAGAGTCGCTGTCAGTAATGGAGACATATTGCGATCGATCCGATACATATGATCGAAACCAGGACGATCAGCAATACCAGAGTTTTTTAGGTTGAGCAGTAGTATGTCGTGGTCCACTGTGTCAAAGGCCTTTGCAAAATCAAGGAAAATAGCTCCAGTTAGGTCTCCTTGTTCCATGCCAGTTTGGATGTTGTCGCAAACTTTTAGGAGGTTGTAGTGGAGTGATTCGGGCGAAAACCGGATTTATCAGGGGTCAGATAGTTAGATTGTTGGTAATACTCACATAATTGCGTATGGACACATTTTAAGATTTTTGACAATACTGGGAGCAAAGATATAGGGCGATAATTAGAAACCAAGGTTAACTCCCAACTTTTATGGATAGGCACTACTCTTGCAGTTTTCCAAAGTTTGGGTATGTATCCAAACACCAAGGATTCATTAATAAGGGGTGGGACCGGTTTAGCAATTGCCGGCGCACTGAGCTTCAACAGCATTGCTGGGATTTGATCAGGTCCAGACTGGTTTTTCATTTTTAGATTATTAAGGTGTTTCTTAATGACATTTATTGGGTACAGGTCTAAAATTGAACTTCTCTATATTGGGTCTTTGCTGATTTAGTGGGGCCTGATCCACATTTGTAGTTTCAGGATGCGTCATTTATTAGTTTGTCAATCAGGGTGGTGGAGCATCTGACAAAATAACTATTAAAGGCATTTGCTACTTCTAAGGGGAGTTGCAGGGTATGGTTGTCCACAGTGACAGTGGGGGGTTGAGAGTGGATTGGTGGATTTTTTAAGTTATGACTTTCCAAAACTTTCTAGGGTTTGATATGTTATTGTTCAGATTTTCCCAGAAATATTGGGCCTTGGCCAATTTGGTTTGTTTAGAGCATATATTTCGCCATTTTCTATATACACAGTGATCGTTCATAGAGCCTGTATGTTTGAATTTTGACCACAATGAATCCCGAAACTGGTACATTTGAATGAGGTCAGCTGTGATCCAATTTAGGTGTGCTGCTTTTACTCTCACCTTACGCAGCGGGGCATGTAAATTCCAAACTTGTAGGAGTTCAGACTGAAAGAATTTAACTGCAGAGTCTAGATCAGGGATTAAGTTTAATCTGTGCCAGGGTAGGTTCTGGATGTCAATTAGAAAAGATTGTAGATTACATTTTTTGAAGGATCTGGTGATTTTAACCTTGGGAGAGGATTTAGTTGCCTTTATTTTGCGCACGCAGTACACTAAGCAGTGATCACTGAAATTGTTAGGGAGAACACCTGCCTCCTGGATTCGGTCGGGAGAAGTGGAGAGAATCCAGTCGAGCAGGGTGTGATTATGGCTTTTGATGTTTATGCAAGTTGTTGAGGAGATTAATTGCGTTAGCTGCAAAGATTTAAACAGCGAGCGACAACTATTATTTTTTGGATTCAGACAATCAATATTAAAATCTCCAAAAACCAAAATTTCACTTTTTGGGTTTTGAGCTATGGTTTCACTAAGGAGATGTGCTATGTCAGAAATGGAATGCACAGGGGAGCTAGGTGGGCGGTAGATTCCTGCAACAATGATTGATTTACTGCATGGGATCTCAATTTGCCAGAAAGGAAATCAAAGGTGGCAGAAGAGCTATATTTTTGTAAGGGGGTTTACTTTATGGAAATGTCAGCATAAATTACAATGCCGCCTCCTCTCTTTGCTCTATCATTTCTATGGCATGAATACCCATGTATTGCAATGGCAGAGTCAGGTATTTTTGCGGTTAGCCACGATTCAGAGATCACAATGATTTTGGGCTTGTAATGTGAACACCAAGCTTGCAGTGCATCAATTTTTGGTAGTAAGCTCTGAATATTACAGTGCACAAAGGCGAGGCCTTTTTTAGCTGGAAGGATAGGAATGGAATTTGTTGCTGGACGAGGGTTAGACTCTACATCATTTGCAAGGGCAAGTAACATAAGGAAAATTAATTTTGAAATCATTTTTGTTTGGCCATATTGTAAATGTGATACTTTATAATTTTGGGAGGTGGGGGTAGGAGGGTTATTTTTAATAACCATCCACCAGCACTCAGCAGATAAGTTACAGCAACAGAGCAGGCCATGGTGTATGATAATGTGTTTTCCAGTTTGAAATGTGTGTTTATGGTGGTAATGATAGGAACAAAATTGGAGTGATAAAAGAGTTATCATGAATAACAGTATGGTCATATTTGGATTCATGTTAGTGGTATAAGGTGTGTAGATGGGAGGGGGAAAAAATAAAATAAAAATATATATATACTATTGTTGTGTGATATGTAGTTATTTGTAGGAAGAGAGGGTATGTATTCTAAAGGGTTAAGCAAAAGAAAGGATGTGTTGATTAGTGTTTGCACCTGTCATTTAATGAGAAATAAAGTAGTGTGGGAGACTGTCTATAAATGAAGAAATGAGCCTGGGGTGGGTGGGAGGTAAACTATCTTCCACAGGCTACTTGTTTGCGTAGCAATGGTACAGCTGAGGTGAATGTCTGTCTGTATTTTCTTATTAAGACTGGGGTGCTTTTAAAATCAAGCTGAAGGAAAGAGATAAATTAGCGTCAGATTGGCCTGCAAAAGTTTAAAGGAATGGGGAGGTACTATGTCTTAAGCAAACACAGGGAATGTTGAAAATTACAGAGGCATTCATGCAGGGGAATAAACCATTAAACAAAGTACAAAAAATATATATGGGCTTTAACTGGATAAACTAACTTTTAACATAATGGTCAGACATAATGGTGACAAAATATGCATTTACAATTATCTAAGCAAATGAACAAAAAAACAATATATATAGCAATACACGCATCAGAAAATAACAGGGTAGGTCAAATAAAGTGATATTACTATCTTCCACAGGCTACCTGTTTGCATAGCAATGTATACCCAACCCAGTACTACATTCACACAGTTTATAACATTTTAAACCATCTTGGCTGGGATATATTGCTTGAAAAGCAATCTCCCCTTAACTTTCATACAAATGTCCTGGCCAGGGATGTAAATTTCTTTACATTTTTGCGACAGTTGGTTTATCAGGGGCCTTATTTTATATAACCTGTCATGCAGGGGGTCATTTCTGGGGGGGCACTGGGCATTTTCATTAAAATGGAGAAACCACAGCAACTGTTCATATCTATCCCTCTTCATAATCCCTGGAAAAAGAGGGGTAGCTAGGATGGGGTTCTGGCTCCAGTAAGAACGTATGTTGGGTTTCATCACAATCCCCATTACTAAAGTCAGGGCCCAAAACTTTTTAATCTCAGATATGTCAGTGGGGTGCCAGGTATTTTTTATGACATACTTAGATTGTGGATTCTCTGACAGATACTGGCTGGCATATAAATTTGTTTGAGCAACTATATGCTCAAACATGGTATCTGTCAGAATCAGGGAGAGATATTTTATTGGCTCACATATTGGAACATTAGTTGTGATGCCAGGATACTCTGTAAATGGGGGTAATTTCAGGGTGCAGTTAAATTTTGGGGCAGCCATTTGTTGGACGCCTCCTTTTAGGTGGAGGGCAGGGAGCACCAGCATTAGATGCATCACTCAGGGGCTCTATATCTGATGCCGAAAGGGTTGAGAGGTCAGAAAAAGCAAAGAGGGTTTCACTCCCTAAATGGCATAAGTCTCATCTGCTGAATAGCATGCAGCCATAATTCCCACTTCACCACCACCACCACCAATTGCCACTTCACCACCCCAATTACTGCCCACACTATTATATAAAAAAAAAAAATAAGAAAAGCACTAGACATGTGCGCGGTCGAACAATTTGTTTTCGTTTCGTTTTTTTTTTTTCGGCTCGGTTCGGTCTAATTAATTCGGTATGCGTACTAATTTGTTTCTGTAACTTTCGTAATTTAGTTAATTTGTTCTTTCGGATTCATTCGAAACCGCCATTCAAATTTCAAACCGATTCGTAATTTCGGACCGAAACGTAATTTCGGTCCGAATTTAATATCGGTCCGAATAGTAATTTATGACGTTTTTATAATTTCGTATACAATTCGGTTTCATTCGATTTGCTTTTCTAATCGATTAGATATTATTTAATCATATCAAATATTATTCATAAATGAAATGTATTGTATTCCACTTTTAAATGACTAATATATTAATAATAAATAAATGTAATATGTCATTTAAACACTATCTTTATAATTATTTAGACTGTGCAGTGCGCAGTGTGTGTGCACTGTGCAGCCAATCAGGCAGCCTGGTTGAAAATTATGCTTGCATCACTCCTGCACATTATAGCCACACCCATGTAACTAATATCTGATTCTTATAATTTTTGTGAGTTGAAGAGAGCAGTTTGTTGGAGAGAGAATGTCTTGTAGAGAAATTGGTATTGTTCATGGAAGTGATAGGGACAGTAGAGATAGGCACAGTGTAGCTAGGGAGAGTACTAGAGGTAGTGATAGTGGACGTAGGGATAGGGACCGTGGAGCTAGGGAGAGTACTAGTAATAATAATAGGGATAGTGATAGACGTAGGGATAGGCATAGGAGGATTCATCATAGGCTTAGGGACCTTGGTAGTACTAGGGAGAGGGTAGGTAGGGACAAGGAGAGGCATGGTAAGCACATCAGTGCCAAAAAACATTGTAAGAGGAGGAGGCCACTTACAAGTTCCTCTGAGGAGTCTGACTCTAGTGCTGCTGAAGAGCGTGCCACATCACCAAGGCATAGAGGGCCAATGTTTACAGCAGATGAAAATTTGTGTCTAGTGTCTGCTGTGCTGAAAGTCAGGCACATTTTGTTTTCGTCCAGTGTTTCCTCCTCGGCCAAGCAAGCGGCATGGAACACTGTTCGTGATGCTGTCTTCGCAGTTGGAGTAGGAGCGGACAGCCTCCTGTGTCAAGCACCGGTAAGTTTTCAAAAACAATTTTCTTTTATAGTAAAAAACTAACTCTAGTGTGTGTTAGCCTGTGTGTACATACTACACAAATACATTCAATTAATATTATTTTTCATTGTCATGGCATCTTTATTTGAAAAAGCAGGAATGTAAGTCAAGCTTAAAGAGATAGTAAACTCTGAAAATTTATTTCATGATTCTGCTAAAGCATTTATTTTTTAATCAACTTTCTAAATTACTCCTATTTTATTATTAATTTGTCTTTTTTTTCTCTTGTTATCTTTATTTGAAATTGCAGTTTGATAAGTTAAGGACAGGACAGAGCCTGGCCATTTTTTGTTTTAGTACCCTGGCGAGCTTTTGAGATTGGTGGCAACATTTAACAAACCAATAAGCAAGTGCAACCCAGGTTCTGCACCTAAAAAATGCTCATTCCTGCTTTCAAATAAAAATTCCATGTGAATGAAGAAATAATGACTTGCTATTAAATTATATAATTGTTTAAATTTTCATCTCTATCTTGAAATAAAATGTTTGTGTTTACTATTTATTATCCATTTAAGGCCTTTTTTATAATATTTACAGAATTAAAGATGGAAACTTTGCCCAACGAATACCAAATATATTCATTTTTTTTGGATTGTATATATTTGTCTTCTCATGATTTATAAATAAAGGCAAGGGATAAACTTTAATCAACTTTATGGGGCACAAAGTCAGATTCAAACGTAAAGGGACACTTAACCCAAATTATTTCTTTCATGACTCCGATAGAGCATCAATGTTTTTTTTTTATCAACTTTCTAAATTACTCCTATTATCCAATTTTCTGTGTTCTCTTGGGGGACAATGTATAAATGTGCGAGGGGAAATGATACGATGTAGCGTATCATGTCCGCCGCACATAGATAAATGACAGCTGCTTCATAACTTTTCCGGCGAGCCTCAGGGGCATGAAGCCCCGTATCGAGCTTGATAAATTAACCCATTGGTAACTATCTTTATTGGTAAAAGAATGAATGTAAGCCTATGAGCCAGCCCATCCTTGGGTCAGTACCTGGGTAGTGCTTGATGATTGTTGGCTAAATGTTGCCACCAATCAGCAATCGCTATCCAAGATGCTGAACCAAAAATTGTTCCATTTCTTAAGCTTTACAATTACATTCCTTCTTTTTCAAATCAAGCTCCAAGGAGACTGACTAAAGAAAAAAAATAATAGTATTAAATTTTAAATTTTATTAAAATTCCATGCTCTACCTGAATCGTGAAAGAAAAAATGTGTTTTCAGTGTGCCTTTAAATATTCATTTATAAAAAAAATTATACTTATCAATTTATTATCAAATTCACTTTGAGCAGCGCCGTCCTCATGCTTTTCTCGCGCAGTTTCCTTTACTCTCCACTGCACATTCAGCGTTGGTTGTAATATTTTTTAAGTCCAGGTATGTTTTTCTCATGCTGCAGTCTCACTCTCTCTAGTATGTGCATGACAGCATCAGCTAAACATACCTGTCCTTATAATATAAATATCTTATTGTTAAAGGACCGCTCATGCTGTTTAATAAATAACATAATTAAGAAGTAGCTATAGCTAATAAAAATACAATGCAATTCTAACACTTCATTAAAATGTATATAATTATTTTTATACCAATTATCTGTTTATGGTCACCTGTATATGTGACAGATATCATCCAATCACAGACTATGGGGCATATGTTGTATCAAGCTCAGAATGGAGCTTGATGCCCCGTGTTTCTGGCGAGCCTGCAGGCTTACCAGAAAAAGTAGTTATGAAGCAGTGGTCACAAAGACCGCTGCTCCATAACCTGTCCGCCTGCTCTGAGCAGGCGGACAAAACTCGCAACAATACAACCCGATCGAGTACGATGGGGTTGATTGACACCCCCTGCTGGCGTCCTATTGTCCGCGAGTATGCAGGGGGCGGCGTTGCACCAGCGGCTCTTGTAAGCTGCTGGTGCAATGCTGAATAGGTCGAGCGTATTGCTCGCCGTATTCAGCGAGGTCTGTCGAACCTGATACGCACTGTCGGATCAGGTCCGCCAGACCTTGATAAATATGCCCTATATGTATACCTTGTGAGCTTCTGCACATGCTCAGGAAGTTATTACATAAAAAGACTGTAAATTTATATAAATGAAGTAAATTATTAAATGTATATACTTAAAAGGACATGAATCAATGTTTCTTCCACGATTCATATAGATAATTCAATTTTAATTAAATAACTTTCAAAATAACGTATATTATTTGATTATCTTCCTTCTCTTGTTATCATTTGTTGAAATGTTTTTCTAGGCAAGCTTTGGAGCAGCAGAGAAGCTATTTTCTCGCTGTTGATTGGTGGCTGCACAGTGCATATACATATATTTCAATTTTGATTGGCACACCCAGGTGTTTTGTTAGAAATTATTCGTGCATTGCTGCTCCTTCAATAAATATCAAGAGAATGAAAGAAATTAGAAAATCGAAGTAAATGTGAAATTTTTTGAAAATGATATCCTCTATCTGAATCAGGCAAAATATTTGGTTTTCTTTTCATGTCCCCTTATCTGATCTAGCTGATTCAGAATCATAAAACTTTATTTTGACTTTATAGTCCATTTGAATGTATACCAGATAAGCAAACACTGTACTAACTTTAATAAAAAAAAAAATGTATTTGTTACATAACTAAATTTTACATGCATATAAAACAACAATAACCTGTGAATTTATATATATATATATATATATATATATATATATATATATATTTCTATTAATCTATCCATCTCTATAATATAACTTTTAAAACTATAAAAATCCGTGGTAAAGGTCAGGCACTGTCAGTCATTTCCAATAGCTCCGCTGGTATTCTTTGGATGTATCAGATGCAAAAAGTAAGAAATCCTTATTTTCAAATAAAGTCAGTATAGTTTTTCAAATTTTTTTTATTATTATTTTCTAACCAAAAATATGTTTTTATTTGATTTATAGGTATTATGATTGCAGGGCAATTGTCAAAAAGAAGATGTCATTGATGCACTCCACAAAGAGAGTGCGTTTCAACAGTTGGGAGATGGAGGTGCGGGACAAGCTTCTTGAAGAGTCTGTTGTCACTGGTGACGGAAGCTCAAGTAGGAGAGACGAATCTGTCAGGCAAAAGAGAGCTGGTGAGTAAAATTAAATATATGATTACTTTGATTACTTTGCATGGGTGTGGAAATAAAAAAATTTAAAAAAAAGGGAATAAAGTGGAAAACAAGACAATCGATTTATCCTTTAGCTATTACAATTTACTTTTTTTTTTTTAAACAAATAAAGAAAGAACCATATCTGTAAGGCAAAAATCCTGTATGACGGGAGTTGCATTCTAGGCAGCATATATAGTTACATAAACATATGTTTTAACTCAACTTCCATCATCCACATACATTTCTTTTGTATGTGAATTGTGTATGTGAAAGATGGAATATGAATGCATCTGGCATAGTTGTATATGACAGAATCAAAATCACACTTTATATAAGGCCGGTGAGGTAGCTCGATTGTCAAAATGCCCTGACTACAAAAGCCTGTTCAAAGATACAAAGGTTCAAATCCCAACAGGGCCAACTCAGCCTTTAATCCTTCTGATGTTGCTCAAATGACTACCATTAAATTTCTTAATAATAACTTTTAATTTTGAGAGCGAGCGCTGAAAATGCGCTTCAAGAGTTTGAGTCCCACTGTGAGAAAGGCGCTATATAAATACTATACTATATATATATATATATATCATCCTTCTCCCTCACCATGGCCCTTCTGTTGTGTTCCCCTCACTCCCCTATGCCCCTTCATTTGTTGTTCCTCTATATCCTTTTTCCTCATGTCATCTTTCTTCTCTTTCCCTTCCAAGGCCCTTTTTTTTGTCTTTCCCTACCTCACCAATACCTGAATTTTATAAGCTGTGGCCTTTGCATCCTTTTTTCTGTAATTTGACTACAAATATTTAAAATATAAAAAATCGACCATCACATTTAAATGCCTATTATGGGCTGTTGACAAGATTTTCTATATATATTTCACTACTTGGCCTGTATAGGTTTTTTTTTAAATTATGATTCATTCATCACTAATAACTTTTGTTCACTAATACACGTGTTAGACTTACCTGTCTCTTATCCTTGATGTTTTCCAGATCACCGAAAATACTCTGCAGGGCGATCAGCCCCAAGCACGTCTCAGCCTAGTTCTGGTAAGTACCTAAAAAAGGAATACAAACATAAGTTTTAGAAAAAAAAATGGATTGAAGATTAGATTTCTACTCCCAGAGTATTACATTCAAATAGTACCCTGTCCCAGTTCCCTAGCCCATCACTAATAACTATTGTTCACTAATACACGTGTTAGACTTACCTGTCTCTTATCCTTGATATTTTCCAGATCACCGAAAATACTCTGGAGGGCGATCAGCCCCAAGCACGCCTCAGCCTAGTTCCGGTGGCAAGTACCTAAATAAGGAATACAAACATCGGTTTTAGAAAAAAAAATGGATTGAAGATTAGATTTCTACTCCCAGAGTATTACATTCAAAATGTATCCTGTCCCAATTCACTAGCCATGTTACCTTTTTCTTGGCAAGTTACTTTCCATTATCAAGTGTTGTGCTTAAAGATATAATGAACCAAAAATTTTTCTTTCATGATTTCATACTAGAATCTGCTAGAACAGCAAATTAATCTACTCAATTATTTGATACTCAAATTTTCTTTGTTCTATTATCTTTATTTTACAAACCAATAATGTAAGCCTGGTCCCCGTTTATTTTTATTTTTTTCCAACCCATGCATAGCGGCATAGTGCTTGCTTACATTGATTTATAAAATAACAATAATAAGAAGACAACAAAACAAATATTATGATAGGACTATAAATTTATAATGCTTCTTTATATTTCCTGCTCTTTCAAAATATTGAAAGTCAAATATTTGTTTTATTATCCATTGTATCGCGATTTTCATATAATGACTTTCA
The DNA here is from genome assembly GCF_027579735.1 of Bombina bombina. Taxonomy (NCBI): domain Eukaryota; kingdom Metazoa; phylum Chordata; class Amphibia; order Anura; family Bombinatoridae; genus Bombina; species Bombina bombina. Next base: position 844,128,241 of record NC_069499.1, on the reverse strand, counting down.
TCAGCCTGATAATGATTCTGCCGTCCATCCACTTATTGCGACTATCAGCTGACCATTCTCAGCCAAATGTATGGCACACTATTCACCTTTTCATTAAATAATTTTTTTTTGCTATGCTTTACCATTTAAAAAAAAAATGTAATATTCAAAATAAATATTGATGTCTTCACACAAACTTATTATCTATAATTTAGTATACCTTGGCTTGTGCTGATTTTATTCTATATTTAACAGTGTTAGTAACTCGGATTCGGATGCCACCATTAGCAGCCTCTGGAAGTGGAGAGATGCCCACTACTCCTCCACGTAAGTTATAACAAACTGAAAATATAAACAAACAAGACAGGCAATAATTATCTGGACATTTTATGTAATTAAGCCTTTACTATAGCAAAAATAATCAGCTACAAATGATTTATTACGCAATTTTTCTACAAATAAATTTGTTAAAGGGATACTAAACCCAATTTTTTTCTTTCATGATTCAGATAGAGCATGAGATTTTTAGCACCTTTCTAATTTACTCCTACTATCAATTTTTCTTTGTTCTCATGCTATCTTGATTTGAAAAAGCAGTACTGTAAGCTTTAGAGCCGGACCATTTTTTGTTCAGCACCTGGGTAGCACTTGCTGATTTGTGGCTAAATGTAGCAAACCAATCAGCAAGCGCTACCAAGGTGCTGAACTAAAAATGGGCCGGCTCCTAACCTTTTATTACTGCTTTTTCAAATCAAGATAACATGAGAACAAAGAAAATTTGATAATAGGAGTAAATTAGAAAGTTGCTTAAAATTGCATGTTCTATCAGAATCATGAAAGAAAAGATGTGGGGTTAGTATCCCTTTAATTTAATATAACTTTTATTTAGATTTGACAGAGAGATAAAATCTGTCCATCCTGGATATTAAAATATATTTGAGCGAATAATGTATAATAAAAGTTTGTGGATAGTCTGTTGCTGTCTTTTTCTTAGATATTATGGAATAAATCTTTTAGCGAGAGTCTTTCTATGTCTGTACAACATGTCCACAAATACATTGGTTTTCATACAACAAAATAATAACATTTGATTTTACTGTTTCATCTATTTCAGAACTACGAGGCATGTCTGCAGGTGGAAGCCATAGCAGTCAACTGCATTCACCTGTTATTAGTGTATAGGAAAGTCCTGTAGTAAATATTGAACAAACATGCTTCTCACCATTGTCATCTGTCAGCGTTGTCCAACCATCAACAGAACATCATGCCCCCATTGTGGATGAGTAGACAGCCCAGAATCAACCACCTCAACTGGAACAAGACAAGCCAACAGAACCGGAAACACAACATCGGTATAGCCGGACAGAAGCATTACTTCTTGAAAATTTACTAGCAACAAAAAAATTGACAAAAGCGGTCAACAATATGAGAAAGGATTTACATAGACACATAGACAGGGCATTAGCCCGTGTCAACAAAGAACAAAGGCAAGCAATAGATCACATGCACGAATCCATTTTGGATGCAATTTATCTAAATCAACACAATGTTTCATCACATGAAACATAGATAGAAGTTTATTATATTACTTAATTTTATGTCTCAAAATTACTAGCTGTGATACTTATTATTTTACAGAGGTTTCAATTGAAAGTTAAATCAAAACCTTCTTTATGAGCAGCACTCCATGCCGGTTTAATAAAAATTATTTAGAATCACACATGTATTGATAATACTTACCCGTGAACTCCTTGTAGCATCCTCTTTTTTAAGGTCTGTCTCCTCCCTCAAAGTCAAGTCTACAGTTTTTCTTTAGTATTCTCTTAAAAATATTAGAAAGAAACAGAGAATATTTTATTAATAAATGGAAATAAATGATGGAATGTGGATTAAGTGGTAAATTTAAAAGTCACTCACTTGTTTGTGCCTCTGTGCAAAGCATTAATATTATTGTATTTTTTTCTTATGAGGAGCGGACTTCCAGAATGACAACACTGTCCTAGAGATTAACCATATTTTTTTGCGTATGGTAGCAGCTGGCTGATTGTTAAATCTATATTTGTTTGTATCACTAATATTTTTTCTTAGTGCCCAAAAATATTATTCATAGTTGTAATTCAAAGTTTTTTTTATTAAAAATTAAGACAATAATTTTGGATAACAGTCTCCAAAACTAACTAATAAAAAAAATTGTGGCTTAACTCGAACTGTAACTAATGTGTGACAATGCTTACAACAGAAACTTTTCGTGTAACGTGTAAATATGTGTTAACAATTGTAAAATTATGATTAAGGTGCACTTCTTAATACTAAATGATTTAAAAAAAAATGGATACACTAATACAAATACTTGAGCAAGCTTGTTTAGGCTAAATCAAGATTAAAAAAAAAAAAAAAAAAATATAAAGAAAGTCAATACAAAGTTGAAATTGTAATAAAATCAACCATCACACCCTTGGGAAGTAAAATCGCTGTGACAGAAAGTTATTTTTGGGTCGCCATTCTATGACAAATCATCACATAACATTTCAATGTTTATTATGAAATATTTAAGGTTGAAGGTCACATGACGTTACCTTCAAATTACTAATATAAATCAAAATAATTGTATTTTTTGGCCTTAGCTTTTAAGTTTAAATTATTTGGAATTTGTTTTACATTTTTGGATGGATACCCTGCTGTAGTGGGAATAAAATATATTATGTCTCAAAGAGGGGTAGAAAATTTTGAATTTGGGAAGTTACTTTATTGATGACCTCTAGCTAACTAAAAAATATCATCCAAATAAGAGATCTTTTGCTTTAGGAGCCATGATGATTGATTTGTCATGTAATGACAACCAGCAAAGCCGGATTAGCCTAACGGGATACCAGTAAATGTATTGGTGGGCGGCAGCAGCTATGGCTAGAAAAGCTACAATTTAAAGTGCTGATTAATGGATGTAATTGGGCTTTACAGTGCATATAGCAAGAATATGGGGAAAAAATTAATTAAAAAATAATATACTATAATTCTGAAACTAAATATTGGGGGGAAGGAGTATCCCAGTAATATCACCTTTGAGAAAAATTGAATGTGTGCATTATACTGAGTGAACGGAAAATAGGGCTGTTCGCCCAATTTTCCAGGGATGATTTTAATTCCCAGTCCAGTACTGACTGGCACACTGCACAAGTGGGTCAGCAGGAGATTATATCCACTTTTTAATCAGAATCAAAGCTAAGAGCTGGGTAACCCAGCTATGGTAGATTTATTTTTAAAAATGCCATCTGCTCCAGGAGCTGGGGGGACAACTGTGAACGATGAGGTGAAAGTGTATTTCCTGTGATTGAAAATACACGTTCACTGTGGACGGTGGTTGGGGGACAGGAAACTAGCTCTTGGGCTACCACAGACAGGACAGGCCACAAATACTTATTTTCATCCCAAAATGTCAAGGGATCTGTACTGGGGGCAGGGGAGGTTGAGATAGGTAAAGCTTAACCCTGTCGGCAGCATTGCTCTCTTTCATCGGGGGATCTCTAATGTCTCCAACCAATGTGCCCAGTGTATCAGCCCAAAAAGTAGCTGCTGTGGTGGGACGAGGACGCACCCTCTGTATCACGCACCCTCTGTATCAATTTGTCCCTCCATGAGGTCAAGCTATTTGTACGGAGTGCTATCTTTCCCTTTACTCTAGGATCACAAAGTGTGGCTAGCATGTAGTGAGGGCTAATGTCGATGCACTCTTTTACGCGATGAGTCAGTTGCTCCTTCAACCTCCTTACAAGGGCAGCAACATCATCATGAAGATTACCACCAGGCAATACTTCCCTATTAGTAAGGAAATTATCTAATAGGCTCGAGAGGTGAGTGAAGAGGGGAATGACTTGTGCCAGGCTAGCGTTCTCTTGACTTAAATCTTCTGTCACCACCCGAAAAGGTGTGAGGACTGCCACTACCTGTTCAATCATGGCCCAGCCATCCCTGCCCAGTGGTCTGTCAATGCCAATGGAATGTTTGTATGCCACTGCATGGATTGCCTTTTGCTGTTCTAATATACGCTCCAGCATATCTAATGTGGAGTTCCATCTAGTACTCACATCATGTTTGAGCCGGTGCTCTGCAAGTCCAAAATTTTTCTGCTCCTGCCTAAGGAGATAGCTATCTTTGACACTATGATGGAAGTGGCCAGCTATTTTTCGGCAACACTCCAAAAGTGTTGCCAACCTTCCGGTGTCGTGATCGAGGGCAGCCTTAACAACAAGATGCAGTACATGTGCCGAACAGCGTATACCCACAAACCCGCCATCCCGTAGCGCCTTTAGCATATTGGCTGCCGCATCGGTGACAACAAAACCCATTTGTGCCTTTGTCCCTGCCTGCTCTCCTAGCCACTGAGCCACCATATTATTCAGTGCATGTAGGATGTTCTGTGAGGTGTGCTGATGATCCATCACCTCAGCATGCAGGAGAAAGGAGCGGTACCCCTTGGCTACTGCACCAGCCACTGAGTCTGAGGTTTTTGAGCCTGAACTTTTGGCTGATATAACTGGTGGTGACACATTTGGCAGCCACCAATGTGCCGTCAAAGACAGGAAGGCATGTTGGCTACTAGGAGCACTCCATAGGTCAGTGGTGAAGTGCACTGACTGTCCAGCAGCCTTTACCAGCTCCTCCTTCAAAACAACAACGCATGATCGGTAAAGTGAGGGAATTACAGATCTACTGAATGTGGTACGAGCAGGAACATTATAATGGGGTGCAACTGCCTCCATAAGTTGTTCAAAGTGGTCCCCTTCCACCATATTAAAAGGAGCCCCTCCAACCGCTATGAGCTGGCCAATGAGGCGTGTAATTTTTCGCACCTGCTGTCTTGACATCCGACTGGAATGAAATACACCAAATTGCTCCATTGTGGGCTGGGTGGATTTCATGGGATGTTGGCTGACACTGATAGCAGCTGCACCAGAAGAGGCATGATCACCATGCCCCTTGTGATTCCTAATGGTGGTGACTGTGACACTGCTATTAGTAGTTCCCCTAGTAGTGCTGGCTGGAGCAGAGACACCACTTTCTTCCCTTAACACCACTGGCTTGTGATGGGTGCGAAGGTGTTGGTTCATTCCTGAATTGGTCAGATGCCCCAACACTCTACCCCGGCTGACTTCCCTACCACACAATTTGCATTTGGCTTGGCGACCATCACCAATAGCCTCAAAATGCTCCCACACTTGTGCACGACGGGTACCTTTGCCACTGTGCAGTGAAGAATCTTTTGTGACAGTTTCTTTGGCCGCACATGCTGTAGCAACTTCTTTTCTTTTTGTTATTTCATGGCCTTCTCTCTGTGATGTAACAGGAGGAGGCCTAAACATTGAAGGGATGGTGGGAATAGAGGAGGTTAGTGGCCTACCAGTAGTGGCGGGTGCACTAACTACAATCTGGCTGGGAGACTCAACACGAGCTATTGGAGAGCTCGGTGACACTCGTGGTGACGATGTTGGAGACGGAGAGGAATACAAATCTATAGAATACTGTGAATGCTGGGTAGGTGAATAGTGAATTTGATCATCTGGTTCAAAATTATAAGATGACGCTGATTCGTCCATGTCAGTAAACATGGATTTATCACTAGCGACATATGTTGGGGAGCCCTCTTCTCCCTGGTGACTACTGGTGCCCTCTTCATGTATATCAATAGCAGATGGGCTATCAGTAATGTTGGCACTGGCAGTAGCAGTGGTGGTGGCGGCAGTATCAGCATGAGAAATTTTTTCTTCCTCATACTCAAATACTTCACGTTTGGGCTGCTTAAATGAATGTTCACTGGAAAAAGCCTGCGTTGGTACTGTTTGGCTTCTACTGTAAAACATTTTAGTTGGCAACACGGTACTAGAACTGGACATAGCAGAGGTGGTGACAAAACTGGCACTAGTGATTGTACTAGTTGTTTTGGGGGGAAGCTCCGGAAAATTAAGACGCCGCCGAAATGCGGACTGCTTCCTGGTCTCAGAGGAGGACCTATCAACCCTGCTAGAGGATTGTGAACTTGAATTTTTACTTACAGCCCTTTGAAATTTAGAGGGTGGACTCAGATGACTACTAGTACTACCGCTAGTGAGTCTACGAGTGCTTTGACTACTGCTGCTGCTAGCTCTGCTTGAACCAATAAACTTTACATGAGGCTGCTTCATTTGCCTCTCCTTTGTAGTATCAGGTCTATTGTGATACCTAAATGATGTTTCACGTGTGGAGGGTGGATGACAAATGTCTGTGCCTGGCAATGAGGATGTGGATTCTGTGGAAGGATTTGACACAGACAGTAACGGTACACATGTGGTGTCACTGGTGGTTACTGCTACTGGTTGTTTGAGGAACATAGATTTAGCCAATAATAGAGATTGGATAATGTGTCTTCTGATGATTTCCAAAAAAAAAAAAAAATCTATGCTAAAGGACAAGTGTGCCTGTAATGTAATATAGGAAGAAAGCAAAGCAAATAAAGAACTCTGATAAACAAACAAAAAACATGTAATTAAACTGTGTGTGGATATCTATCAAAAATAATGAATAGTATACATACACACCAAAAAAAAATCAGATGCAAAAAGAACAAATGTGCCTGTAATGTAATATAGTTTTACATTTACAGCACAGAAAATAAAGAACTCTGATAAACATACAAAAAAAATGTAATTAAATTGTGTGTTGATATCTATCTACAATGATGAATAGTATACATATACACACACACACACACACACACACAAATCCTATTCAAAAAGAACAAATGTGCCTGTAATGTAATATAGGTTACAGCGCAGAAAATAAATGAAACTACAGTTAAACAAACAAAAAAAATTGTAATTAAATTCTGTGTGTGGATATCTATCTACAATGATGAATAGTATACATACACACACACACACACACACAACAAATAATAATTAGATTTATCCACAAAGAAAGAGTAAATAAGGGTGATGTCTGTGTCTTTTGCTGATGTGTTCAAAAATCAAAAAAATCCTATCATCATTCACCAACCTGTGTGCCTGTTATCTAAGTTTAAGACAGCACACACACAGCAATAAATAAATCTGTCTTAAACAAAAACAAAAAAATTGCAGTGAGCTCAGCTCAGCTCATACAGATAGAACTCCAAAAAAGTCACACAAGACAATCAATACAATAGTACACAATTATAATATTTATTTTTAACTAACTACTAACTAACTAGTACTCTAGTGAGAAGTTCAAAATAATAACAATTATTAATGCAAGAACTATAAGATAAAGAAATATATATTTGACTGTTGTAAAACTTTCTCCTCTCCCTTGAGTCACAATTTCAGCCAAAAATAATAATATAATAAGCAAAAATACGCAGACCAGTAAATCTCTAGGACACTGTGCCTTCTTCTCTTCTGTAACTGTTCAACTTCACAAGTTCAGGGATTGTCTTCTGCTACAATGCTGACAGAATGCAAGTCTGATAATGTCTGCCTTCTGCTTAACACAACAGCACAGATAAAGCACAGCCCTTGAGGAAAAGCTATAGCACATTGCACTGCGTGTGACAGTAATCCAACCCACAACATTTAAATAATTTAATTATTCGACAAGAAAACAATCACTGTGACAGTAATCCAACCCCCAAAACAAAAGGAATGATCTGATTGGACAAGAAGATATATGACACTACACTCATTTTAATAAACTAATGAATTTGAATTGATTCGTTGTCACTCGTTATTAGTAGTATACCATGCTAGTCCAAAAACCTAAATAAATATTTTATCTTTTCATTTGTTCAATAAATAATTACATAATCATTCAGATCTCACTTTCTTCTAACTATTTTGTGGTTCTTTGGATTTAATAATGAGATTTATTTGAAATCATTTTAAAACTGCGCCACGCGCACGTCCGAATGAAAACGAATATATCAGAAAGATTCAAATTTTTCGGAATACATGCATTCGGATTAGTAGTCACGTCACGTGTAACTAAAATAATATCGAACTGCGACACACACATCCGAATGAAAAAGAATATGTCCGAACGATTCGAAGATTTCGGAACAAATGCATTCGGATTAGTAGTCACGTCACATGTAACTAAAATAAAATAAAAAAATGCGCCACACACATCCGAATGACAACGAATACGTCCGAACGATTCAAAGATTTCGGAACAAATACATTCGGATTAGTTTCTTTCTGAAACCATTTCATTCGGATATTCGAATTGGTCCGAAGCTCCGAATTCTACCATATTCAGACTAATTCGGACTAATTCGAAACAAAACGCACATATCTAAAAAGCACTGGGAAGGGCGGTGATTGGGAACAGCAGGAAAGGGCAGGAAAGGCGTTAACAGTAACTAAAGATCCCCACAAATAAACCCCAATACTGTTGATCAGCACTGATCAAAGTCCTAAGAGGCTAATTATATATATATATATATATATATATATATATATACACACATACACACACACATACACACACACATTACCGTTCTATGCCATATGCCATACTAACGGCACTAAAGCTCGGCACGTTTAGGACAGCATAGAACGTCCTAACGGCGTTAAAAGGTTAAGTATCAATTGTTTAATTGCGGTTTAAAAGCATTTAAATAATGTTTTATATATATATATATATATATATATATATCCAATGGTAAACACCAGCACTCACTGTTGCAGTATATAAAGTCGGGGTGCTACCCAGAAGTATGTAGAAATGAAAATCCAAAGAGAGCACTTGCCGTGAAAACAAAAGAGTTTAATTAGAGAGTAAACATTTTCGGGGAACAACCCCAGTCCTCAGACTTGTTTTTCACAGGAGTCTGAGGACGGGGTTGTTCCAAGAAAACGTTAACTCTCTAATTAAACTCTTGTTTTCATGGCGTGTGCTCTCTTTGGATTTTAATTTATTTATATATATATATATACACCACAATCCAAAAGAAGCAAGCACTCACTGGCGTTTTAAACAAAGCAGAGTTTTAGTGTGCACAAAGCATGTAGTGAACGTTTTCGGGCCGTAACCCGTCCTCAGACTTACAAAACACAAGTTACTAACCACCTTCTTAAGTGCCACCATTACATCCCCAAGTGAAGACGCTCTGCCACATCCGGAAACTGATCAGCCCCAATGCGCAACTGCGCATACAGGACTACCGGTCCCCCTCTGGGCCAACGTAAAAAGCAAAAGTGAAATATTAAAAATTAAAAACATATCAATGTAATACAGCACATACTTGTTTGTACATAGATGCAACAGAACGCTGTAACATAGTAACAGGAAGCAAAGGAGGAAATAAACAGTGCTGTTGGATCATTAATACTGCATGACATTACAACACATAAGCTAAAAAAAATGGGCCAATATACGCCCAAAATAGAGCAATGCCATCAGTCATAAATTATCATGCAGAATTAGGACAATGATCGCTGCAGCACTGTGATTATATAGCAAATTGCAGGAACAAACTGAAAATCATGATGATTGTATGGAGGGAGCTATTATCTTTCTGAGACCCCTGTATAATTGACACAGTTCCTCAACCTTAAGGGGGATTTGTGTATATAAGACCCCAGGTTGTTTTAGTAGCAAGTAATATCAAGCCGTAAGGGTGGGGGTGTAGAGAAAAATGACCCAGAAATACAGCCTATATTGGTTAACGGATACTCATATCAGGCAAGCTCACATACCTGACCCATCCTTGGACGGTCCATGCTGTTCCTTTTAGCTGGAGGATAACTTCCGCTGAACATGTCGAGCAGCAAACAAACACTCACCCTTGCAATCCACAGATTCCGTTACTAGTACGTACGAATTACAGAGGTCAAATAGTCTCAACCTCTAGCCGGTTTCCAACAAACAATCGTCAGGCAAAGAAACGGGGGTGCAGCTGCTAACCCCCTGTACACAGTAAAGCTTCTGCTACGTGTGTTTCACCCGCACTTAGTGGATTAGATTCGGGCTTTGTCTGGCCGTGTATCTCTTGTTCCAATAGGTTAGTGCCTTTTATCTACGTCATCATATGTGACGTCAGGGGTGAAATATCAACAATATATTGTTCAAAAACTGCAACATATGTTGCTTAAGTGTCGATTAAGTATTTTCCACCTTGAAATCACAGGTCAAAAATGTATGTAAGTACAGTGAACTTAACATTCTTATTCCCTATATCTAAATATATCTGAATTTAAAAAAAACTGTTTCGGTAGTAAATTATTGCAATGGTGATGGCGGGCCTCAAAAATCTAATTACTGTAATATCAGTGCACTTGCCCCACAATATGAGCCAATAAATACCACATACGTGTTTAACTTTTGCATAATTAAGAATAATCATGATTATATAGAAAAGGTCAAAATAATTTGAAAATAGCAGAGGTTAAGGGTTTACCATTAAATTAAAACAACCACTAACAAAATATGCAATACCGCTGATTTATAGAACACTTATAGCAGGTAAATAAAGGTTGTTTTAAATTTATTCAGGCAATATATAACGGACAAATATATGTAAAGATAATAATAAAAAAATATATTTCATCTCAGTTTACAAAAAAGGGGCATAGTTAATCTCCTCGTTTAGACCACTAGGAGTTAGTGCTTTCAAATTAAAAATCCATTTGGCATTTGCATTCTTTCTGCAATAAATGTTTGTCTACATCGCTACCTCTACCATTCAGATCAACCCTTTCCAGGCCCATGAACTTTAGTTCATCTTTATTGCTCTGATGAAAGGCTTGAAATGACGTGCCACACTGCTAGCTTCAATTTCATTGTCTATATCTCTCTTATGTTCCTTAACCCCTTAATGACCGAGGACGTGCATGGTACGTCCTCAAAAAAAAGGAAGTTAATGCCTGAGAACGTACCCTGCACGTCCTCGGTGTGGAAAGCAGCTGGAAGCGATCCTGCTCGCTTCCAGCTGCTTTACGGTTATTGCAGTGATGCCTCGATATGGAGGCATCCTGCAATAACCATGTATGGCCATCCGATGCAGAGAGAGCCACTCTGTGGCCCTCTCTGCACCGGACATCGATGGCCGGTATCGTTGGTGGGTGGGAGCCGACGTGGGAGGCGGGTGGGAGCCGACGTGGGAGGCGGGTGGCGGCCATCGATGGGCCCAGTGATGTGGAGGGGGGATGACCGGGGGCGTGCACGATAGGGAGGAGGAGGGGGCGGGCGCGTGCACGGGAGGGGGCGGGCGCGTGCACGGGAGGGGGCGGGCGCGTGCACGGGAGGGGGCGGGCGCGTGCACGGGAGGGGGCGGGCGCGTGCACGGGAGGGGACGGGCGCGTGCACGGGAGGGGACGGGCGCGTGCACGGGAGGGGGCGGCGCGTGCACGGGAGGGGGGGGGTGGGAACCGCTACACTACAGAAAAAGGATTTGCTCATCAGGGTTCTAAAACGTAGAATTAATAAAAATAAAAACCGAAATCAGGGGGTGTTGGGTTAGTATGTGGGAGGGAAGCTACACTACAGAAAAAAAAATGGGGAAAAATAAAAAAAAAAAAACATTTTTTTCTGCAAATTGGGTACTGGCAGATAGCTGCCAGTACCCAAGATGGCCCCCAAAAAGGCAAAGGGGGATGGTTAGAGAGATGTTTGAGGGGGGATCAGGGAGGTTGGGGGCTAAGGGGGATCCTAAACAGCAGCATATGTAAATATGCTATACAATTTTTTTTTTAAAAAAACAAAGATTCCCTTTATTTTTGTACTGGCAGACATTCTGCCAGTACTTAAGATGGCGGGGAAAATTGTGGGGTGGGGGAGGGAAGGGAGCTGTTTGGGAGGGATCAGGGGGTGTGATGTGTCAGGTGGGAGGCTGATCTCTACACTAAAGCTAAAATTAACCCTGCAAGCTCCCTACAAGCTACCTAATTAACCCCTTCACTGCTAGACATAATACACGTGTGATGTGCAGCGGCATTTAGCGGCCTTCTAATTACCAAAAAGCAACGCCAAAGTCATATATGTCTGCTATTTCTGAACAAAGGGGATCCCAGAGAAGCATTGACAACCATTTGTGACATAATTGCTCAAGCTGCTTGTAAATGATTTCAGTGAGAAACCTAAAATTGTGAAAAATGTAACGTTTTTTTTAATTTGATCGCATCTGGCGGTGAAATGGTGGCATGAAATATACCAAAATGGGCCTAGATCAATACTTTGGGTTGTCTACTACACTAAAGCTAAAATTAACCCTAGAAGCTCCCTACATGCTCCCTAATTAACCCCTTCACTGCTGGGCATAATACACTTGTGGTGCGCAGTGGCATTTAGCGTCCTTCTAATTACCAAAAAGCAACAACAAAAGCCATACATGTCTGCTATTTCTGAACAAAGGGGATCTCAGAGAATAATTTACAACCATTTATGCCATAATTGCACAAGTTGTTTGTAAATAATTTCAGTGAGAAACCTAAAGTTTGTCAAAAAAATTGTGAAAAAGTGAACGATTTTCTTTATTTGATTGCATTTGGAGGTGAAATGGTGGCATGAAATATACCAAAATGGGCCTAGATCAATACTTTGGGGTGTCTTCTAAAAAAAAATATATACATGTTAAGGGATTTTCAGGGATTCCTGACAGATATCAGTGTCCCAATGTAACTAGCGCTAATTTTGAAAAAAAGGGGTTTGAAAATAGCAAAGTGCTGCTTGTATTTATTGCCTTATAACTTACAAAAAAAGCAAAGAACATGTAAACATTGGGTATTTCTAAACTCAGGACAAAATTTAGAAACTATTTAGCATGGGTGTTTTTTGGTGGTTGTAGATGTGTAACAGATTTTGGGGGTCAAAGTTTGAAAAAGTGTGTTTTTTTTCCATTTTTTCCTCATATTATATAATTTTTTTTATAGTAAATTATAAGATATGATGAAAATAATGGTATCTTTAAAAAGTCCACTTAATGGCGAGAAAAACGGTATATAATATGTGTGGGTACAGTAAATGAGTAAGAGGAAAATTACAGCTAAACACAAACGCTGCAGAAATGTAAAAATAGCCTTGGTCCCAAACGGACAGAAAATGGAAAAGTGCTGCGGTCATTAAGGGGTTAATGCGTTCTTTTAGCTCTCTATAGGTTTTTCCTATATAGTACATGGGACAGTTGCAGAACACTATATAAACTATTCCTTCTGATCTACAGTTAATGTTACCAATAATGTTGTGGGGTTGTTCCCATTTGTCCACATAATGTACACCTTGTTGCATATTTTTGCAAACTGAACATCTTCTACATATCACATTACCATCTTTTTGGGAAATTTTACTAAGCCAATTTTGTCCTTCACATTTAGTATAGTGGCTAGAGACCAATTAAAAGGTAATGGGGCATATTTATCAAGCTCCGAATGCAGGCTCGCCAGAAACAACAGTTATGAAGCAGCGGTCACAAAGACCACTGCTCCATAACCTGTCCGCCTGCTCTGAGCAGGCGGACAGACATCGCCGGAAATCAACCCAATCGAGTACGATCGGGTTGATTGACACCCTCCTGCTGGCGGCCTATTGGCCGCGAGTCTGCAGGGGGCGGCATTGCACCAGCAGCTCTTGTGAGCTGCTGGTACAATGCTGAATATGTGAATACGGCGAGCGTATTGCTCGCTGTATTCAGCGAGGTCTGTCGGACCTGATCCGACAGACCTTGATAAATATGGCCCTAAGTATCATTTGTTTGCGGTTTAAAAGCATTTAAATAATCTTTTATATATATATATATATATATATATATATATATATATATATATATAAATCCTCCACAGAAATTGCACTCTCAGGTCTTTTGCAAAGTGAAACAAATTCTGTTTATTGTTGGAACGTTTTTAGGGAATTCATTCCCTTCATCAGCATAACAAAAAAGTGAAAAATGTGACCTTATATACACACACATGAAATCATAAATAACAAATACCTGTGTATAATCCAGTGAAAACCGCCCAGACATCATGCTGGAATGCAAGCCATGCGTTCCAAGCTGGAAAAATGGGAAGTACTACATAACCTAATACTTCCGGTATGCAAATTCAAACACATAATATATTTGTTTACCTTGTAATACATAACGCATAACTAAATAGAACCACCCTAATGAGCAAATAGTAAGTTCACCACCTAACATGAATAATATTCATTACATCACCTTACCAATTCCGGTTAATAGTGTATCCATATAGCATTTAAACAGTGAAATCGGGAAAACCGCAAACATCAACAACATTGTATTATTTACATCTATACAGACTTAAACTTTTCATGCTATAACCAATGGTATATTACACATAGCATCCATACCTGACTAAGATCACTCACTTGTGTGTCAGCAAATTGCCGGTAGCCATGTTGGTTACCATGGCGACTAACGTAAAAACAAAATACTATATGCGTTCCAGCTCAGATCGCTCAGCTGTACCAAAGACATCTCTATATATACTTAACAGTTTAGCAAGTCACCACAGCAACCCACATCCAAGTGCTGAGTAGTCATGTAAAATTAGAAATTAAAAATTAAAATTAGCCGTTTAATACTTGCTCATTCATACAGATAAATAAAACTTATGAACTAACATAAAAGAATTTGCATTCATATCAATAAATGATATACTGCCAAATTCTGGCATGCAGGTTGCAATACATTATCTCCACACTGTATAACTACAGCGTTTGTATGTAATTAAACATAGGATTTTGACTGTTATGGTAAAACAACATCATTATCCAGTATATACTAATACAATAATAGCAGAGGAGGATAAAGCTATATCTCTCACAGTGTCACACAATAAACCCATGAATTACTAAATTAATATCAAATAACTTCAATTCCTGGTATACTGGCCCCATATTGGCTACACCCAAAACCACTTTTTACTGTCCTTGATATCTGCTGCTTTGGAAGTATACATATGTGTCCCCTGATGGTAAACCAAAAGGGATTATTTTTCTTTCTTTCCTGTGGAACTCCTATATGGGTACTGTGGGATCCATCTGGTGGAATAGAGGTACTCAACCCAACTGGCCCATATATTAGATATAGGAGAAAGTAGAAGGGTAACCAATAAAGGGTAGGTGTCTTATCCCCATAGTGTAAAGGAACACATAGTGACCCAAAACCACTAAAAGCTTGGGTAAAAGCTGGCAGATCTACCCCCCATGGGGCCTGACCTCCAACCAACCCCAAGTGAAGGTGCACCATACCCTAAGGAGTACCCCTAGTATGTGTCTACAATCTAAATGAGCATTTTGAAATCCGGTGGTGAGTTCAAACCCCCTGGGTACACCGTGCCCAACTGATACATCCATTTGGCCTCTCGTCGAAGTAGGGCCTTGTCACGATCTCCACCCCTGTCCAGGCAGGGGATGTGACCAATTAAGATATATCTAATGGATGACACCTGGTGAGCCATCTGCGCACAATGCCTGCCCACAGGCTGCTCGGACTCTCCAGAAGTAAGAGCAAGCCGAATGGCCCGTTTGTAATTGGCCAGCCTTTCCTGGAGTGTGCCAATCATTTTACCCACATAGAGCCAGGCACATGGGCAGAAAAGCAAGTACACCACGTGTGGTTGTGCACATGATAGAGTGCTTGATGGAGTATATTTTATTTGTATGTGGATGATGAAATGTCTTGGTAGAGATGAGACCATTGCACGTAGTGCATCCCAAGCAGCAGTAGGATCCTTTGATGTTAACATGGGTCGTATTGGTGTAACATTTCTTGGGGTCAGCCTTGACAAGGATATCACGAAGATTGGTACCACTCCTATATGCTATCATGGGAGTAAGCTCTTTTGTAAAAGCCAATCTTGGATCCGATTGAACCATGGGCCAGTATTTCCTCAGAATTTTGCCTGCTTCTGTGGTATTGGGTGCAAAAGTAGTAGCCATGATTAGTCTCTTTTGTTCCGGAGACCCTGTTTCATTGCTGATAAGACTATCCTGTGTAGACATTAGCACCTCTTGCAGAATGTCATCCACCATCTGCGCCTTATAGCCTCTTTGGAGGAATTTGTCCCTCATCAATTGTAACTGAGAGACCCCTGTGGCATTGTTTGAATTGTTACGTACTACCCTGATAAACTGTGACTTGATAATGCCTCTAAGTAATGTTGGGGGGTGACAACTAGCTGCATTAAGTAAAGAGTTCCGATCGGTTGGTTTACTATATAGTGTAGGACTGGTCATCTTGCAACGATTTAATTGCTTCCCTCTCATTATCGGACAGGTTGTGTTTCCAGGCCCTATTAGTTCTTTCAAACTCCATATCCTGTGTGATAAGTCTCATGTACGTTTTTGTACTGGCACTGCTATTCTGTGGCTCGAATGAGCTAGGTTTCTTGCACCTCTGTATAGGGCTTATAGTCTCCTCACTCTCTGGTAGATGCTGAAAGTATTCTTTAATTTTCATGGTCCTATTTAATTTGTATATGTCAATCTTAAGATCTAGCTCAGAGATGGAATGGCTAGGTACAAAGGACAGACCCTTATTAAGGGTCTGTCTTTCAACAGTGGTTAATACATGTTTACTAAGATTGACCACTACATCCTTTGCCGGCTGCGACAGGGTGGTCTGTATCTGCCTCCCCGCCCTCCTAATGTGTGGTCTATGTTTCCTCCCCCTCTGCCACCGCAAGATCTCGTGGTGAGTACACCCCTCACATTTATGTAAATATTTTATTAAATCTTTTCATGTGACATCAATGAAGACATGACACTTTGCTACAATGTAAAGTAGTGAGTGTACAGCCTGTATAACAGTGTACATTTGCTGTCCCTTCAAAATAACTTAACAGCCATTAATGTCTAAACCGTTGGCAACAAAAGTGAGTACACCCCTAAGTGGAAATGTCCAAATTGGGCCCAAAGTGTCAATATTTTCTGTGGCCACCATTAATTTGCAGCACTGCCTTAATCCTCTTGGGCATGGAGTTCACCAGACCTTCACAAGTTGCCACTGGAGTCCTATTACACTCCTCCATGATGACATCACAGAGCGCTTCCCCACCTTCCATTTGAGGATGCTCCATAGATGCTCAATAGGGTTTAGGTCTGGAGACATGCTTGGCCAGTCCATCACCTTTACCCTCAGCTTCTTTAGCAAGGCTGTGGTCGTCTTGGAAGTGTGTTTGGGGTTGTTATGTTGGAATACTGCCCTGCGGCCCAGTCTCCGAAAGGAGGGGATAATGCTCTGCTTCAGTATGTCACAGTACATGTTGGAATTCATGGTTCCCTCAATGAACTGTAGCTCCCCAGTGCCTGCAGCACTCATGCAGGCCCAGACCATGACACTCCCACCACCAATTTGACTGTAGGCAAGACACACTTGTCTTTGTACTCCTTACCTGGTTGCCACCACACACGCTTGACACCATCTGAACCAAATAAGTTTATCTTGGTCTCATCAAACCACAGGACATGGTTCCTGTAATCCATGTCCTTAGTCTGCTTGTCTTCAGAAAATTGTTTGCAGGCTTTCTTGTGCATCACTTTTAGAAGAGGCTTTCTTCTGCAACGACAGCCATGCAGACCAATTTGATGCAGTGTGCGGCATATGGTCTGAGCGCTAACAGGCTGACCCCCCACCCCTCCAAACTCTGCAGCAATGCTGGCAGCACTCATTCGTCTATTTCCCAAAGACAACCTCTGGATATGATGCTGAGCATGTGCACTCAACTTCTTTGGTCGACCATGGCGAGGCATGTTCTGAGTGGAACCTGTCCTGTAAAACCGCTGTATGGTCTTACCCACCATGCTGCAGCTCAGTTTTAGGATCTTGGCTATCTTCTAAAAGCCTAGACCATCTTTATGTAGGGCAAAAATTCTTTTAAGATCCTCAGAGAGTTATTTGCCATGAGGTGCCATGTTGATCTTCCAGTGACCAGTATGAGAGTGTGTGAGAGCGATAACACCAAATTTAACACACCTGCTCCCCATTCACACCTGAGACCTTGTAACACTAATGAGTCACATGACACCGGGGAGGGGAAATGGCTAATTATGCACAATTTGGATATTTCCACTTAGGGGTGTACACATTTTTGTTGCTAACGGTTTAGACATTAAAGGCTGTGTGTTAAGTTATTTTGAAGGGGCAGCAAATTTACACTGTTATACAGGCTGTACACTCACTACTTTACATTGTAGCAAAGTGTCATGTCTTCAGTGTTGTCACATGAAAAGATATAATATAATATTTACATAAATGTGAGGGGTGTACTCACTTTTGTGAGATACTGTACATATATATATATATATATATATATATATATATATATATATATATATATATATATATATATATATATATATAAATATCCAATGGTAAATACCAGCACTCACTGTTGCAGTATATAAAGTCGGGGTGCTACCCAGAAGTATGTAGAAATAAAAATCCCAAGAGAGCACTCGCCGTGAAAAGAAGAGAGTTTAATTAGAGAGTTAACATTTTCGGCGAACAACCCCAGTCCTCAGACTTGTTTTTCACAGGAGTCAGAGGACGGGGGTTGTTCCACGAAAACTTTAACTCTCTAATTAAACTCGTTTTCACGGCGCATGCTCTCTTTGGATTTTCATTTATATATATATATATATATATATATATATATATATATATATATATATATATATGTATATATATGTATATATATGTATATATATATATATATACACACACACACGTTTTATGCTTTGTCTAGACTAGTGAATCATTGCTAATGTGAAACTTTTAGTGGAATGTACAAAGTTTTTCAAATTGTTTTCTCATATGAATGAGAAGAAATGTGGTCATATTGCTTCCAGAGAAAAGTTGCAAGACTTTTGCATACTTTTCAATATGCAAGTATTTATTTGTTAGTATGTTTTCCCCAAAATCCCCTCTTATCAAAAATTTAATTATCGCAGTCTTTTTTTTTTTTTTTCTTTTTTCTTGAGGTTTTTTTAGAATGAAAATATAATATGTGTACAATTATCGCAAAATTCAAGACAAGATACATTTCCAATGAAATTACAGAATAGGCATTTAGACAGTTAAAAATGCTTTAGTTGTTATTCCACATAGCATCAAAGTATGTAGTAGGTCTAATGACAACAATTGTAAAATAATAAGCTACTTCTTAGATTAATATGAAAAGATTGTCCTATACTCAGAATGAACATAATAGATGAATATCAAGGACCGTGAGTAAAATACAAGTCAACAGTGAAATTGAACACATTGTATGCAGATGCAAAGATATAACCAAAGGTGATATGAAGTAAAAATGGACTACTATTGGAGCACTCCTTAGGGAGCAAGTGGAAACGTTGTATCAATCTGAAGTATCAGCAATGAGGTGCGATACATATCTCTGAAACCTTGTTTTTCAAATAAACTGTTAACCTTAACCAATAGAATAGTAATATTTTGCAGGTATGTGCTTTTTATTGTGCAATCAGGGGGCATAAATTATATTTCAAGGTATTCAGTTACCCTTAATGAGTGAGAGGTGAAGAGTTAAATAAATGGTGGGCACAGCAAGTAAATGGTTATGAAGTTTAGATGCTTTAGTTGGGATAATCAGCGGACAGTCGCTCTTAGTTGAAGGAGAGGGAGGGGGGCGGAGCGTTTTATCGTGTGGAAAATATTGTGGTGGGAGGGACCGTATAGCATGGGGTATAAACTATGGTGATCTAAAAGCCTTCCTGGGACATAAGTTGTGGAACATGTGAGGAGATATTAAACTTCAGTTAGTAGTATACTTTTGGGCTTATTCAGGGCTGGAGGGACATAACTCCCCTGAATTCTATCTAAATGGTACACAATGGAACAATAATAAAGATATCGGATAGAGCTAATTCTGAAATGGAAAGAAGCAAATACGTCAAGGCATACATATAACACCAAAGAATATAAGTTAGTCCTGCTAACTAGGAAGTATAGAAGGGCTTCTTCACCCTATGGTAGACAAGTTTGCGTAGACAAAATATATATGAATCAGATAGACCTATCTGTTTACCTAGGAAACAAGAATATAGCTCATCTTTGAACTCTTAAGTAACAATATTAGACTAGGGCTGAGTTTGATTCCTTATTGGATTAGGGGCTAATGGAGATATCTAAATACTAAAGTAAAATGGATATTTGTTAAAAACATGAGTAGCAATATCAGTAAAGTTGAGGGCACAGCATAAAACATTGATATACACATATCTAGAGAACAACAAATTCCAATTATACATAAATACTTGAAAAAACTGTGGGGGAAGGTCTTGTTGAGAGAGTTCTTGTTACCACTAGCTATATGTATATAGGCAGCAATATGTTTTATAATAAATCCATTGCTGTAACCAGTTGATAACAGACATAACCAAGAAAATAAAATAACCAGCTATGAGGCCTACTGTAAAATTACATCAGATATATCATAATCTATTAACGTACCATGCGTTTGTGGATGCCCTGAGATATGTATTTTAGGTGTTATAGACTGTTAGGTGCCTAAATACGATAAAGGAACATAAGTATATAGGGCTGAACTTACAAAACCTAGTAAGTATGAGCTAAGTGAAACTTAATAATATAGTGCAAACTGATCTACATTCACTAATAAAGCTATATCATACTGTCTCGGCCGCAGACAGCAGGATTGTCAAATAGAGGAGGTTCATGCAGATTAGCTACTACATTGCAGTTATCTCAGCTGATGTATGCCATTTACCCGAAAAGGTATTCCTATCCCCACACAGATTTTAATTAGACAAGCATAACATTTAAGAAGAACATAGATATTATAGCCTCATTCCAGAGCCAAAAATCTCCGTAGGGGTGGGGAGCATGTCTATCTAACTAGGTAAGTCCTGTGGATCAAAGCTTTATATATAATACAGGTTATCGTATAGTACATTACAGAACTCTTAAAACCCATTGCATTAAAACGTGAAGGGAAGTCAGGTCAGATCATTAAGAGATAAATGGATGTGCTTTAAGTAGAGATAAATGCTAAGTGTCGTGCTACCATATAGATATAACAAGTGCAAACATGGAGGATGTCAATAACATAGGAAGTAGGGGAAGTGAGCTTCTAATGTCTTATACAGCCATGGTAAAAATAACTTGTTCAAACACAACCTGAAGCTGAATAACATACTGCATAATAAAGATACTTTAGATAGGATCACACCAAACTTTCAGATGTGTATATATATATATATATATATATATATATATATATATATATATATATATATATATATATATAAATAAAACACTAACTACCCAATTCCCTTCTTCAGTAGATATGTGTAGAACAGTAACCAGAATGTTCCAAGGCATAGTGCTCTCCAGGCCAAACAAAATGGAGTCACTGAAATTATCCATCCAACATTTTCACCCTTCAAGGAGATGCAGCTCTATATTTACATATTATGGGTCTTTGGAGAAGTTATTTTCAAAGTTATTGTGCCTCCAAGATGCAGTGTCATCCACGTGTTTGGGGACTATGTGGCTGAGAGGTCGTGAGGGCAGCTGAAGTGCTGTATCAAAAGTCCTCAATGTTGTTAGAGTAAGATGGTGTGTCCAACTAGGGTATAGTGAATTTGCTTTTTCTAGCAACACTGACACAATGCGTTGCTGGTTCCGTAAATGGATCGGGAAGGACCTGGGTGTGGGAGCTAAGGGGAAGCGGTCTGTCGTCTTACCGCAATCTCCCCGGAGCAATTTTCACTGCTTGTAAGCCCTTGATATAGTAATTGGTGCAGATCTGCAAAGCACATGTCAATTTTCTGCTCAAATTCCTTCAATAGGTCTTCGATGGCAATTTTGCATGAATGGCCATCCATACTGAGGGTATGCTGGGTACGTATAGGTTATAGCACAAAAGAAATCCAGCAAACCTCCCAGGCGTATAATCAATCAAAATTTATTAAAGGAAAACCGTGCAAAAAAACTTATAAAAAAAGGTAAAACACACAGAAAAAATGTCCCAACACCTGGAACAGATACAGGAATCGTCCTACGCGTTTCAGCAGATATTCGCCTTATTCATGGACATAATTTGCTCCACACTAACATTGTCTATTTAAACACACCCTTGTCATCAGGTGTAAGGGCTCCAGGTGCTAATTGTTAAAGGGACAGACCTATGTCAACACTATGTGGGAATAAAGACAGACTATAAGTGGCTAGTCATTGGGGGAAATTACAAAGTACAAGTATCAACAATTTATTGTCCACTCAGGCTAAACATATATATATATCTCTGATAGCATATTCAACCTTAACCATCAAATAAAAGATATCTTATAAAGAAAATGGGAACAGCCTATGATTATTTTAAAGCCTATATATGAGCGGATTAAATAACACCATAATGATAACCATGTAATTTTGTAAATCCATAGAGGGGTAAGGGGTGTTAGTTACCTCATATTATTAATTACCACTATGACAATTTTAATTATATACATATTTGGTTATAATAATGTACCTAAAGGTTCAAATATTTATTATCTAAGTTTATCCTGTATATTCATAGGGATAAAATATGAGCTTACTAGTATAAGAAATAGTCCTTTGTATTAAATATTAGTGCATAATGAAATTCCTATTTAACAAGGAAATAATTTCATACTACTTCAAATACTCCCTTTAATCCTAGTTATAATTCTTATTTATTAGTTCCTCCATACATTAATGACATCGCCCACTATATTGAAGCCGTCTGGAATCCTAGTTTTCATTTTGAAAATCCAGAAGGCCTCTTTATATGAGAGTTTAGTTACTCTATCTCCACCACGTATGGCGGGTTTAATATGGTCAATAATTTGCCATTTTAGACTGCTTACCACTTTATTGTGGATATGTATGAAATGTCTGGCAAGGTCAGAACATTCAATACCATGTTCAATATTTTTGAGATGCTCCCTAATCCTAGTTCTGCACTCTCTGGAGGTGCATCCAATGTATTGTTTTTTACATTCTACGCAATCTATGAGATAGATAACGAAGATAGAGCGACAGTTTGTATACGCATCCAACTCATAGACCCTATGTGTGGTGTATGATTGGAAGCTCTTAGAAACCTTTGTGAAACCACAGGCAATGCAATTGCTGTAATGACACTTATAGTGGCCTTTTACATTCAGCCAACTATTGCTTCTAGCTTGTGTATTTCTAAGAAGGCTAGGAGAAACCGCATTGCCTATCGTGTAGCCTCTACGCGAGACAAAATTGCATCCCTTCTGTACAAGGTCTTTGAGGCTGTCCTCAGCAGTCAGAATAGGTAGATGCTTTTCCACAATTCCACATATATCATTAAATTGCGCACTATATGTGGTAACAAATGTAGGTCTTGAGCTATCGAAACGTTGTTTGTTTACTGGGGCTTTTTTATCTAGAAGGAGAGTCTCTCTATCCAACCTAGTTACTTCTAGGAGAGCTCTATCTATTGTTTTTATGTGATAGCCTCTCTCTAGGAGATTCTTTCTCATTTTCAAACTCTCTGCATTAAAAACTTCATTATCTGTGCAATTACGTTTCAACCTTATGAATTGCCCTTTCGCTATTCCAAAACCCATATGTTTTGGATGATTGCTTCGGCCATGTAATATGGCATTTGCTGCAATTGGTTTACGATATAAGGTTGTCTTTATTTGCTGAGTATCAGTTTCTCCTATTAATAAGAGGTCTAGATAGGGTATAGATTCTTTGTTACTCTCATAGGTGAATTGCAAATTGGCATCATTGCAATTGAGGAATTTAACAAACTCCTTTAGTCTAGATGGACCCCCTGTCCAAATGAACAGGAGGTCATCGATATATCTTTTATACATGGTGATGTAACCCCTGAAGGGGTTTGTATCTCCAAAGACGTGGCAGGCCTCCCACCAACCCATATATAGGTTGGCGTATGCCGGGGCAAACTTTGCCCCCATGGCAGTGCCACGTCTCTGGAGATAAAAAGTCCCCTCGAATTGGAAAAAGTTATGAGTTAGTAAAAAAATCCAACGTTTGGATTAGAAAAGTCTTAAGACACTCATCATAGTTGCTGAATCTATCCAACATATATGAGATGGCTTCTAAACCTTTCTTATGAGGGATAGCAGAATATAGACTGACTACATCTATAGTCAGCCATTCCGCAGTATCTGTCCAGGATACCTCTTTCAGACAACCCAAGAGGTGTTTCGTATCTTTGAGGTATGAAGGAAGACCATAGACTACTGGTTGTAATAAAGATTCAATCCATGTAGAAATATTTTCAAAAAGAGATCCTATACCCGCCACAATAGGCCTTCCTTTCACCCCCTCCAAGGATTTATGAACCTTGGGGAGGTGATGGAATATGGGGGTAACAGGATTTTGAACAAAAAGGTAATCTACAGTGCCTTGGTCTAAAACACCCATCTCCAAGCCATCATCTAGCAGTGATTTAAGTTGCTGCCTGTATTTTTCCGTTGGATTGTGTCTAAGAGTTTCATAGACTTCTATATCATTGAGTTGCCTAAAAGCTTCCTCAAGATATAGCTGCTTGTCTTGTACTACCACGCAGCCACCCTTGTCCGCCCTCTTTATTACAATGTCCTCTCTAGATTTTAAGTCATTGAGGGCCTTAGATTGTTCATTATTTAAGTTTGGATAAGGATGCTTAGTGTTATTGAAAAGTGCAATGAGGTCCTCTTCAATTCTATGGTGAAAAGCCTCTAAGAATGGCCCTCTTTCCCTTGTTGGATAAAAAATTGATTTTGGTGTATATCCACCATGAGCAAACTTAAGGGGAATTTCATCAACTATTGATTCTTTGGCTAGATCATGTGCCTTTAGTAGATCACATGCCTCTGTAAAATCAACTATGTCATATATTTTGGGTAGAGTGTCACTAGAGTGTATAAAATCTACATCTCCATTGACATCTATTTCATCTTTTTTCCAAAAGAATTTTCTTAGTGTGAGATCCCGAACCATTTTATTCACGTCCACAATAGTGTTGAACAAATTAAATTTATTAGTCGGCACATAACCTAAACCAAAACTCAATACCTCTTTTTCCTCTTTAGTAAGAGTGTAATTTGAGATGTTAATTACGTTCATAGTGCATATTTGTTTCTTCCTCCTCTCTTTTGCCTCCTTGCCCCTCTGCCTCTTGCTCCTCTTCCTATGTTTCCTCCTCTTTCCCTGGTATTTGGATCTACCTGAAAAACCTGCTGTTCAGAATTAAGGACTAAATTTGTTTGTTGTTTTAATATAGGGTTAGGAGTTTCATTGTCCTTTAGGAAATCCTGCCTCCTCTGGTCAACTGATGTAACTACATTGGTGTTTTTAAATGCATTTCTATTACTGCTGTTACTATTGTACCTTGTAACTATGGGGTCAACTCTAGTGATACCGGTGTTTTTGGGTTTTACTATTTGTTCATTATGTTCTGGTTGCATAATTGTAGGCTGTTCTAAGTCTGCCTGATGTAAAGTATTTCCCTCAGAACTTTGCTCAACAAATGTTACATGCTTTTCAACTGGTGAAGTTGTCCTAGCCCTATTCCTGGACCTAGATCTAGATCTGGATCTATTACTAGTACCCAGGATTGCTACGTATATGCCAGGTGTAGACCCTGTCATTGGTATGGTCATCACTATCTCTAATGAATTTTTTAAGCTTAAAATTATCCAACTCCACTTTAAACTTATCTATAGATTCTTTCAGCAGAGCGTCCATATCCCCATATTTGGGGTGCAACACATAATCATTAAGCTGTACTTGTAATTCAGACAGTTCCTCCCTTGTTTTATGTAAGACAGTCTCTTTATAGGATATGATTAACTCCATTAGTCTCCTTGAACAGTCCGTTAGGATGTCATTCCATTTAGCAATAAAGGAAGAGTCATTTGTTTGAAATGTGGGATATTTATTTAGGCGCAGCCCCCTGGGAATTAGGCCCATTATAAGGTATTTCTCCAGGGCACGTTTGTCCCACCATGTTTTATATTCCTTGATAAGTGTACGTTCCATATACAAAAAGATGTCACTCATTGATAAAGTCTCTTTTTGATTGATAAAGGTGTCTTCAATTGTAAGTCTGTCCATTTCAATATGTGACATAGGTCTAAGAGAGTAAAGTTCACGGTTTTCCATATTATCCATACTTATTTAGCCCTTTATTACAGAAAATATTTGTGAATCATGCACAAAGAGCTTAGGACACAGTGTGTATGAAAATGTAAGGGTATGCACTAGTCGAAATGTCAGAGGGAAAATTAGCCAGTCACAGCAAGTAGATAAATCACAAGAAATCCCCCTTTAGACAGCTCCAGACTTGTATAGTGCATATACCCAACAGCATTAATCCTTAGAATATACAGAGCGGTATTGTAAAACTCACCAGCACCAGTTGATTCAAACGGATGTTTAAGCAGCCTAATCAGCCTCCGGATCGTTCACCACTCTGTGGGTCCCCGGGCCGGTACTATGCACCTTCGACTGCCGTTGTTGAATTGGTAAGTCCCCAACTCTGTGAGCACACCGCCTCTGTAAAATGCCTTCAATGAAATGCCAAACAACACACTCCGGCGGCTTGCGATGACGTCATCAGCCGGTATCGAAACCGGGTATTCCAAGCCTCTGTCCTGGAAGACGCCGAGGTTTGAGCTGGTTGTTAGACAGCAAGCAATAGCACAAAAGAAATCCAGCAAACCTCCCAGGCGTATAATCAATCAAAATTTATTAAAGGAAAACCGTGCAAAAAAACTTATAAAAAAAGGTAAAACACACAGAAAAAATGTCCCAACACCTGGAACAGATACAGGAATCGTCCTACGCGTTTCAGCAGATATTCGCCTTATTCATGGACATAATTTGCTCCACACTAACATTGTCTATTTAAACACACCCTTGTCATCAGGTGTAAGGGCTCCAGGTGCTAATTGTTAAAGGGACAGACCTATGTCAACACTATGTGGGAATAAAGACAGACTATAAGTGGCTAGTCATTGGGGGAAATTACAAAGTACAAGTATCAACAATTTATTGTCCACTCAGGCTAAACATATATATATATCTCTGATAGCATATTCAACCTTAACCATCAAATAAAAGATATCTTATAAAGAAAATGGGAACAGCCTATGATTATTTTAAAGCCTATATATGAGCGGATTAAATAACACCATAATGATAACCATGAAATTATTTCCTTGTTAAATAGGAATTTCATTATGCACTAATATTTAATACAAAGGACTATTTCTTATACTAGTAAGCTCATATTTTATCCCTATGAATATACAGGATAAACTTAGATAATAAATATTTGAACCTTTAGGTACATTATTATAACCAAATATGTATATAATTAAAATTGTCATAGTGGTAATTAATAATATGAGGTAACTAACACCCCTTACCCCTCTATGGATTTACAAAATTACATGGTTATCATTATGGTGTTATTTAATCCGCTCATATATAGGCTTTAAAATAATCATAGGCTGTTCCCATTTTCTTTATAAGATATCTTTTATTTGATGGTTAAGGTTGAATATGCTATCAGAGATATATATATATGTTTAGCCTGAGTGGACAATAAATTGTTGATACTTGTACTTTGTAATTTCCCCCAATGACTAGCCACTTATAGTCTGTCTTTATTCCCACATAGTGTTGACATAGGTCTGTCCCTTTAACAATTAGCACCTGGAGCCCTTACACCTGATGACAAGGGTGTGTTTAAATAGACAATGTTAGTGTGGAGCAAATTATGTCCATGAATAAGGCGAATATCTGCTGAAACGCGTAGGACGATTCCTGTATCTGTTCCAGGTGTTGGGACATTTTTTCTGTGTGTTTTACCTTTTTTTATAAGTTTTTTTGCACGGTTTTCCTTTAATAAATTTTGATTGATTATACGCCTGGGAGGTTTGCTGGATTTCTTTTGTGCTATTGCTTGCTGTCTAACAACCAGCTCAAACCTCGGCGTCTTCCAGGACAGAGGCTTGGAATACCCGGTTTCGATACCGGCTGATGACGTCATCGCAAGCCGCCGGAGTGTGTTGTTTGGCATTTCATTGAAGGCATTTTACAGAGGCGGTGTGCTCACAGAGTTGGGGACTTACCAATTCAACAACGGCAGTCGAAGGTGCATAGTACCGGCCCGGGGACCCACAGAGTGGTGAACGATCCGGAGGCTGATTAGGCTGCTTAAACATCCGTTTGAATCAACTGGTGCTGGTGAGTTTTACAATACCGCTCTGTATATTCTAAGGATTAATGCTGTTGGGTATATGCACTATACAAGTCTGGAGCTGTCTAAAGGGGGATTTCTTGTGATTTATGTACGTATAGGTTGTAGTATCTGATAAGCAGTTCTCAGTCAAAAATAACTAGTATTGCTTAATTATTAGCTTGCAGCCTCATAACCCGGATTACCAGGAGGGTGATGTGCAATAAATACGGAGGCTGCTGCTTGATAAAGTTCTGTCTGTCTGAATCAAAGCCTCCAGATTCCCTTGTAGTATGGATAGGTAGTCGGCGAGTAGAAGTCAGTGCGTTACAGAGGTGGGAAAAGATGGCATCTTCCTCATGTCTGCAAAAAGTGGCTAGCACTGCTAATCATGTGTCCTACATTGTAGCAGTAGCCTGAAATGTTTCATCCAGGAATCGGCCACCATTTAAATAAAATTTGTCTGCTCTGAGTGGTCGAAAATGCTTACATTTTCTGAATATAGCCAGAGCCGATATGTTATGTGACCGCTCAGATGCAGAGCTAGCTCCGCCCCCCTTTTGCAGTCCTTTAAACTGTTAAATGAGTCACTTATGAATTGCAAACACATTACCACAAAGCATTGACAACTTTCAAAATAGTTAAGATACATGGTGAGATATATTCATTGTTTTTGTTTTGTTTTTCAACTCGTGTTTTTTTTTTTTTTTGCATAATGTTGATATTACTTGAACTCATTCATATACAGTTCTACAAACATGAAGAAAACTTCCAAAGTTTCGAGTAAAAAGTTTTATTTAAAAAATGGATATAAACAAAATATAACAAACACAAAACAGAGATACTCTTGAAAATTTGGGAAAAGAAATCCCAATAGAGATGCAGTCTAGCATGCTGTACCCAGGCTAATAAAAGGCTTTGTGCGTAACCCCTTAATGACCACAGCACTTTCCATTTTCTGTCCGTTTGGGACCAAGGCTATTTTTACATTTTTGCGGTGTTTGTGTTTAGCTGTAATTTTCCTCTTACTCGTTTACTGTACCCACACATATTATATATTGTTTTTCTCGCCATTAAATGGACTTTCTAAAGATAACATTATTTTCATCATATCTTATAATTTACTATAAAAAAGGTATAAAATATTAGGAAAAAAACACACTTTTTCTAACTTTGACCCCCAAAATCTGTTACACATCTGCAACCACCAAAAAACACCCATGCTAAGTAGTTTCTACATTTTGTCCTGAGTTTAGAAATGCCCAATGTTTCCATGTTCTTTGCTTTTTTTGCAAGTTATAGGGCCATAAATACAAGTAGCACTTTGCTATTTCCAAACCACTTTTTTTCAAAATTAGCGCTATTTACATTGGAACACTGATATCTTTCAGGAATCCCTGAATATCCCTTGACATGTATATATTTTTTTTTAAAAGACATCCCAAAGTATTGATCTAGGCACATTTTGGTATATTTCATGCCACCATTTCACTGCCAAATGCAATCAAATAAAAAAAAATTGTTCACTTTTTCACAAATTTTTTCACAAACTTTAGGTTTCTCACTGAAATTATTTACAAACAACTTATGCAATTATAGCATACATGGTTGTAAATGCTTCTCTGGGATCCCCTTTGTTCAGAAATAGCAGACATATATGACTTTGGCTTTGCTTTTTGGTAATTAGAAGGCTGCTAAATGCCACTGCGCACCACACATGTATTATGCCCAGCAGTGAAGGGGTTAATTAGGGAACATGTAGGGAGCTTCTATGGTTAATTTTAGCTTTAGTGTAGTAGAGAACCTCAAGTATTGATCTAGGCCCATTTTGGTATATTTCATGCCACCATTTAACCGCCAAATGCGATCAAATTAAAAAAAACGTTAAATTTTTCACAATTTTAGGTTTCTCACTGAAATTATTTACAGCTTGTGCAATTATGGCACAAATGGTTGTAAATGCTTCTCTAGGATCCCCTTTATTCAGAAATAGCAGACATATATGGCTTTGGCATTGCTTTTTGGTAATTAGAAGGCCGCTAAATGTTGCTGCGCATCACACGTGTATTATGGCTAGCAGTGAAGGGGTAATTAGGTAGTTTGGAGTGAGCTTGCAGGGTTAATTTTTGCTTTAGTGTAGAGATCAGCCTCCCACCTGACACATCACACCCCCTGAACCCCCCCAAACAGCAACCTTCCCACCACCACCCCACAATTGTCCCCGCCATCTTAAGTACTGGCAGAAAGTCTGCCAGTACTAAAATAAAAAGGTATCTTTGAATTTTTTTTAATTTTTTTAGCATATTTACATATGCTGCTGTGAAGGATCTCACTTTAGCCCCCAACCTCCCTGATCCCCCCCAAAACAGTTAACCCTCCCCCTCTGCCTTATTGGGGGCCATCTTGGATACTGGCAGCTGTCTGCCAGTACCCAATTTGCAAAATAAATGTTTTTTTATATTTTTTCCTGTTTTTTCTGTAGTGTAGCTTCCCCCACCCCCTAACTGATGTTTTTTATAACATTTATATTCCCCACTTTTACCAACTTTTGCTTTTAAATTTTCTGTAGTGTAGCGGTTCCCACCCGCTCCCTCCCCGTGCACGCGCCCGCCCCCCGGTCATCCTCGCCCACGATCCCGCCCCCCTCCACATCATCAGGGCCATCGATGGCCGCCACCCGCCTCCCACACCGGCTCCCACCCACCAACGAAGAAAGCCACCGATGTCCGGTGCAGAGAGGGCCACGGAGTGGCTCTCTCTGCACCGGATGGCTAAAAAAGGTTATTGCAGGATGCCTCAATATCGAGGCATCACTGCAATAACCGGAA